>NC_133468.1:20339285-20639404 GCF_048565385.1 Saimiri boliviensis
TTTCCCTGTTTTTTAACAAGCAGATTTTAGCGGTGACATCACCTTTATACTTACAATAGCTTAATCATAAGAGGCTTTTGTAAAATTTCTTCTTTGTCACCTACCCCTACATACTCTATTCCCATTTCTCTTTTCATTGTAGGCAGTCATTCTATCATGCTTAATGAATTTATTTTTATTTATATGTGTTCTTGATAAATAGATATTGTTACTTTATATGGAGGTATTTTTAAATTTACATAGAAGCAATTGGGTTTATAAAGGAACTCTGTAAATTACTGTAAAATCTCCAGCTATGTTAATCTTTAAAGTGACAAACAATTATTTAAACTGAAAATGATCTCTGCTTTATTGAAATGCAGTGATAAATAATTTTTATAAAATACTTTGACAGCTTTTGTGGAAGTTATGGTTTTGAAAGATAATTTTCATTTTTTCCTCAATTTTCTCTTTGTCCATTAGAACATAGTATTTGAGTAGGCACTAAATCTGAACAAGAAAACCTGTTTTGCAGTTTCTTTCCATTAATTTTAAAGGGTGAACATATCTAGTTAACTAAAATAAATAAATGTATATATTGAGAGTAAAAGTTTCACATTAGGATTTCTTTTAAGTTTCATAAAATAAAGCACTCGAATATTTGGAGCTATGAAATAAAATGACAGACAATTGTATACATAAAGTAGCATTTAAATTTAATGTTCTCCTGCTCTTAGGTATTAAGTTTATTTTTTTCATTCGTTTTCTGAAGTGACAATATGTAGACATAAAAATAGACATATTATCAGACCATGCTACATAATGGATAATTATTACTCTAGAGATATAGTGCAAAGATTTCCCCTGTGTCTTTACATCAACTTTTTTTTTTTCCTGTGTGACAGTACATTTTCTGTAGTTAACATTTCATTTCTTGACGGTCATTTTTGCCGCAACTTTTTCTCCTCTGGTTCTAAGATATTCTGTCAGTCTCAGATTCCCAAGAAGGGACATGGTTTTCTAAATATGGACAGAAGTATTGTAAAAGAGGGAAATGAAGTACATTCAGAACTAATCCAAGCAACACTGAAACATTAGAGTATATAATAATCTTACTTTTGAATATAGATATAAACATACTGAATAGTTATTTTCAAAGTATATCTACAGTATAATAAATAATTTTATGTGATTCATTTGACTTTATTTCAGGAACCTAAGCTTGGTTCAACATCTCTAATGAATCACATTAATAAACAAAGCAGAGCAAAATTGTCTTGGGTGCTGCTAAAGATCATTATAGAGATTTAAACACAAATTCCTAAAGAAAACACCTAATAAACTAATAGTGAATTTTTTTTAAATGCAGGAGTATTAAATCAAATGAGAACCTCAAGTAAACAATGAAACACTAAAGATATTTCTATGAACAGGCGCTAAAACAAGGATTCCTACTATTAATCTATTTTGTTAACATTTTTTTGAAAATCTTAGCCTATGTAATAAGAAAATTAAATAATAAGTAAACATTGGTTTCAGTGGAAAGAGAGGCCCAGAGAAGTTTTCATTAAGCAGAAGGATTTTGTGAGGGGGCCAGGCTTGACATATGGAGGGTCAGGATTTAGGGTAGAAGAAAGCCTGAACAGGGAACCTCTTGCCATTTGCCATTCCTGCTTATAAAGTTGTCAAGATCCTTGAGAATTTGAGAGTCAAAGGTACCATTTTTGGGCCATCAACTGTCATTATCTAATTTTTACTGGGGCCAGACCATGATGCAATAAAAAACTAAAGGCTTTGGCTTTAGGCTACCCCATAAGCCAAGTTTGGCAAGGTTGTGAAGAAGACACCCCAGTGCGGAGGATGTAGGAATGTGGGATTGTTTGACACCCATGTGGACTGGTAGGAGGAGGGCGAAGGTGTCTGTTTTTGTTCTAGTTATCCTCACACAAAAGACAGAGACCCAGACTCCTCCTTTTGAAGAGAATGGTCAAGCTGAGAACAAACTGGGCATTCCCAAGACTTCTTCTAGATTAGTCCCTCTGGTCCTCCAAGGACCAGGATGGCAGACCTGACTTTCTGGGTACTGCAAGAAAGGCAGGGGAAGGCAATCTCACCAGTCGGCTGGATTGTTGTTGGATGTTCTGATGTTGGATGTTCTGGTTGGAATCGGCAAAGGGCCTCCTAGACTGGCGTCACGCAAGGAACACACACACACGGGGGTGGTAGGGGAGGGAGAGAGAGAGAGAGAGGAACTGAGAAGGGAGGAGGAGGAAGAGGGGACAAGGGTTGGAGAGTGAAATACCCGTTGCGGATGGTCAGAGGTGGATCCCTGAGACTTGAGGGTTTTGAGAGCCCACCAGCAAGTAGCCCTAGCCTGACCCTTGCAGTTCTCTTCAGATTAGTTGTTCTCCTCATGTAAATCACTCAAAAAATGAAGTGAGAGACAGGGTGGGTGACCAGAGACTCTCAGGATCCAGGAGTTAGCATGAGATGAGCTGCTGCTGCTGACTGCTGCTTCCTGGGGCAAGAGAGCCTCTACCCCAGTACCCATCTTGGGTTTCAGTACCAAATGTAAGAGTTAAAAAGTTAAAGAAGAAAGAAGCACAAAAAGTGGTTCAGCAGTCAAAGACAGGTTTATTTTGGAGAATAAACTTGAAAGGGGCTTCTGGCCAATTTCCATAAGGCGCATTCTCTCTTACAGACTAAGGATATTTAAGGGTTTAGGGAGTGAGAGCTCATCGCAGCTTCAGAATGTTTCTGTGTAGACGAGAGTTTGATTGGAGGGTTGGAATGTCTCTGGTGGAGGGGAGGTTATCTCAATGCTGGCATGTTTCTGGTCAGAGGGGGAGGTTATAATGGAGTTGGCATGTTTCTGGTCAGAGGGGAGTTTATCTCAGGATTGGAATATTTCTAGTCAGAGATGTCGTTTGTGGTTTATGATCATGCTGACATTAGCCATTAGGCTGATGTTTTTGGGCTGGATTTAATCAAGGAGAACTTAAAATGATGTTGTTTGTCCAAGATGGTGATGCTCTTGCTCTATCACTTTGCAGAAAGATATTCATCTCTAAAATTAATGGATAATCATTGTTTATAGATTGAGACAACTCCCTAAATATAATAATGCAAGCCTGTTATGAAGTCTCAGACATGTTACCACTAATGATTCTTTGTCACACTTGGAGGTCTGGAGTCACATGATATTGAGTCATAGAAATTGAGAGAACCTACCCAAGGAGGGTAATTGTTATCCTATTACCATTAATTAAAGGAGAGATCCAAAGGGAAGAGTCTAAAGGAACATAGATCTTTGGCTCATTGTTATGGCATTAGCAAAGAATGTGCTTTTCACTGAACAGGAAGAAATACCACAGTTCCTTTGGTGTGTATCCTACATTAGACTTCATCAAGACCATGGTCAATAAAGGCTAGGAAAAATCGTGACAAACGGCATAGATATTGCACATGGTACTTGTAAAATGACAATGCATTTCAGTAGCTCTAGCACTATTTTATGTTCAAGTTAAGATATTTTAAAAATAATGAATTTGGTTAATCTTTCAGTATTTGAAACAAATCTTCATGCAGTAGTTCATTAACTGAGTCTTCCCTGAAAGTTTTGAGTAACAAACATATTTCAAATAGTTAAATTAGCTGCCAATACTTAACAGTCAAGAAATTAACACAAAGTCTATACTTCTTTCTTCTGTGTAAAAAAAAAAAAATGGCAGAATAATACAGCACCAGACTCTATTCCTACATGGCAGATATCGACTGTAGGTTGGAAGCTGCTGTGACCTATCTGGTCCTGCAGACTTTGGAGATAGTGACCTCTAACTTTGTGAGTAGCTCTATTTTTTTTTTTCTTCTGAAACAGAAGCAAATTGAATGTGAATGTGACTGACCACTATACTATTCCAAGTAATCATCTTAAAAGTTTCCCTTGGATGATTCTACTTTTGGACAGGAAGACTTTTTAAGTATGAAATTCAGTTGCAACTTGAAGTGCTCACACAGCCTTCACAGATAGAAGCAGAAGTACACTGTGAGCTGACTTCTTGTTTCAGCTTTTGTTTGTTTGCTTGTTTATGCTTAAAACCTGCTATAGCCTCCCAGCAGAGAATAATCACTTTTGTGGCCTGTGATTACAGTTTGACTGATTTTAATAATTCCCTCTCAAGACAGATGAACAAGCTTATGCGTTAGAAAATAGTTTGAAATCCAGTTACAAAAATTATTTATTATTTTGAGACAGGGTCTTGTCTTGTTGCCCAGGCTGCAGTACAGTGCCACAATCTCTGCTCACTGCAATCTCCACCTCACAAGTACAAGTAATTCTCTTGCCTAGGCCCCTAAGTAGCTGGGATTACCGGCATGTGCCACCATGCCCAGCTAATTTTGGTCTCAGATAAAAATTAGTAGAGATGAGGTTTCACTATGTTGGCCAGGCTAGTCTTGAACTCCTGACCTCAAGTGATTTACCCACCTTGACCTTCCAAAGTGCTGGGAATACAGGCATGAGCCACCACATCTGGCCACAGTTATAAGGTATTAATGTTCAATGATGGTGGCCTGAAGCTTTGTGAACATTTGTTACCAAGAGTTAAAAAAACCCCAGTATAAACTAAAACCCCGGTATAAACTGGAAACAAAGGGCAGAGTAGCAGTAAAAAGTGCTAGTTATGCTAGGCCTTTGTTTGGAAGAATTTACAAAGATTAATTTTATTTTGTTTTTTTATTATGGCATCATGGGCGTTTCCTGCAAGAGTTAGTTCTCTTAAAAAAAGATGCTAAGGTGGGAACAAAGCCATTAAGCTATTAATCCTAAACAGCCCAGTGGGACAGCTGTCAAAACAATGAATTAATCTGGCCTAACTGAGCCCAAATATTAGGGTATAGGCAACTTAAATTAAATCTGTAGCCACAACTTATTTGGACAGATTTAACCGGGTGAGTCAGCTTCATTGAAACCACAGTTAAATCATGTTTCAAGTTGTTTGTGAAAGACCACTAAACTATTTTAAATAGGAATGGAGAAACAAAATTGGTAATACTAACAGCCAGCATTTATTTGGACATTGGCTAAGTTATCACTTTGTACATGTATCTCATTTAACAGTCATAATCACTCAATGATATAAATTTTCCACATTTGAAAGATGTGAATCCAGCATTTAGAGGAGCCAAATAAGGTGTCCAAGGTCATGTGGATACTCAGAGCAGGTACATCTGAGAATCAAATTTTCCTGCATGTTGTGCTCTGTATAGAACAGAGGCGTGGTGGGTACTTAAAAGTTAAATCAAATTTTGTTTTTCTACTCTATAGTGATTCCTAAAGCATTTATGGTCCACTAAAATTAGTCAGAGACCCATTGGTAGTCTTTTGAACATGACCGTTTTCTTCTCTCATTCAGCATTTGTGTTTGTCTCCTGTTTTGCTAATGATTTCAAGTTGCTTATTGGATGTGACAGTATGTCATCTGTGAAGGTATTTTTCAGAGAAACCCTATGTATTCATGTGAACAAAATATTCTAAATCTTAAGCATTCTTCATGACTCCTATAGTAATAACAGTAATGATGATGGCACTAACAAAATCATCATCAATAAACATCTATTAAACACGTACCATGCGGCACACACAGTGCTCGACTTTTATTCAAAGCGTAGGTCCTTTATACTGTCAAAATCTTCTAATTGCAACATAGGAAAATGGTACCTCACAAACAACACTTACTTGACCTTGAAAAATGTTTTATTTCTCTTTACCTCCAAAATACTATGGAAAATACTGTTTTCCTCTTAGGTTTGTTGTGAAATGCTCATGAGAAAATGTAAATGAATATAAGAACAATAAATTCAGCAGAATACAATACATTTGAAGGCTTTGGAATAAGATGAGCCTAAATTAGGGTTGCCCAATCTAGCAAATAAAAATATTGGATACCCAGGTAAATTTGAATGTCAGATAAACAACAATTTTTAAAAATATCTCTTAATTGCATGTCCCTCACCAGGAATGTGATCTTAGGCAATTTCTCTAAATCTCAATTTATCCATTTCTAATAGAGCCACCACTTGGATCTTACAAGGTTGTGAAGATAAGTCAGTAGCATAAAGTACTTAGCACTCAGTCTCTCACAGAATAGTTGATCAGTAGACTGTTCGTTTTGAACACTTCAAGTATGAGATCCCTAAAGCATGTGAAGTTAACTTTCCAAAATCACTTCTAGCCATTCAATAGCTAACAACAAGTCTATGATTATGGGGAAGTTAAAGATCTAGCCACTGAATTCTAAAATCAAAGTATTTCAGAACTAAATAAATATTTGATGTTATCTTATCCAGTGGATATCTTTCTTATGAATAAGAAAGAGGTAGAAAATTAGATAAGCCTACAGCCGTGGTTAGTATATAAATCTCTTAAATATCCATCAATAATATTTTTCTAATGTAGCAATCTATCTACAGGAGATGCTGCTGAAAGACAGTTCATACTTCTAATTTTATCTGTCTCTATTATCTGTGTCATCAGGGAGGCACCTATAGCAGTTTGAAGTTTCTTTTTGTAATATGAATAATATTTAGTTCTATCATGTAGATACAGCGTCTGGTAACTTATCTAACTACATCTGAGTTAATAAACAGTGGTATTTTTGAATCATTGCCAATAAAATATTCTTTCCAAGCATGATTCTTAGTCACCAGTTACCATCATCTAAATGTGAAAATATGATGAACTTTGCACACTTGCTCAGCAAGCTTTTTAAGTACATCTAACTTCTCACCCTAGTAGCAGAAAAGAACTTACCTCAGAGCACTGACTTCATCTCTAGTTGATAGTTTAATTTTATCCAGAACAAATACTAAGATCTTTACCAATTGATAAGGAGCATGTCCGTTTTGCTGACACTGAGCTCTTCAGTAGGCACTTTACAAAGTGAGGCTCATTTGCATTCAACTACACATCATTCTGCAAGGTGTAATTCACATTTCTGATAATGAGTATAATTTTCCATTAACTTTGTTGCAACATAGAACATAAGTACTGATATTACCTTAGCTCCAATCTATTAATTTTTATATATGACACAATTTTAAAATTGCATACCCTACGCTATCAGGGTGTCCTACTGTCTAAACCTCAAAAAAACATTAATCTCTTAGCCTTTTCAACTGAAAATATAAGATACTGGATATGAGAATACAAATGTTACAAAATTCTTTTCTTATTAAATGTCTCTCTATTATACCTAGTGCTTAGCTCAGGGATAGGTATCTTGTAGTAATCATCCATAGGTTGAGGTAATAATGTTATTCTTTTTCAGGTTTTCATTCTCTTTCTCATTTCCATGCCTCATATTGGCTATCTCTGTATCAAAAATTAAATATCACACTAAGTGAACTGAGAAAAAGCCTAACTTTCAAGAATTTAACAGTCTCTACCTCTAAGTAAATTTAGGCACTTTATATCATAAGAGTAGTGTTTATAACAATAACACTATTGCAATATCAAAATTGCTCATCAAATCAACATCAATATAAACTAAATAAATTGTTTAATTGAGTCATCCTTTTTTTTTTTTTTGGATGGAGTCTTACTCTGTAGCCCAGGCTGGAGTGCAGTGGCACGATCTTGGCTCACTGTGACCTCCAACTCCTGGGTGTCAGTTCAAGCAATTCTACTTCAGCCTCCCAAGTAGCTGGGTTTCAGGCACGAGCTACCATTTCCAGCTAATTATTGTATTTTTTAGTAGAGACAGGGTTTCACTACATTGGCCAGTATGGTCTTGAACTCCTGACCTTGTGATCTGCCCATCTCTGTCTCCCAAAGTGCTGGGATTATAGGCATGAGCCACTGCACCCGGCCAAGTCATCCTTTTTTTAAAAAAAGTCACAAGTCATGCAAATCCTGAGTGGTTATACATAACGTGAATTGTGAGATGAATCAGAATGTGACCATACAGCTTTGTCATAAAGAAAAACAAGGGTCAGGAAACTAAATTTCCTTACCGATACTTCTAAACAGTTATTCTGGGATACATTGGAAAAAATAAATAAATAGTGATGGGTCATGATTTTTTGTTCTTAATAACAGGAAGTGGCAGAGCAACTTTTCTTATGTGCTTCTGATGGGATTAAATCTGGTAGTGCAGGAATAAATGTTTGAATTCCACAGAGACTCTAAAATTCACACTAAGATTTTTCCTGTTACAGGGCCTTTCTTTGCACACGTTGATTTAATGATTGCACATGCCACCCCATCACCTAGCTTTTTCTTTTCTTTTACATGATTACTTCTTATTGTGCTTACAAATCATCTGACATCTAGGGATCTTGTTCAAAAGCAGACACTGATTCCGTATGTTTTGAGTAAGCCCCTGAGATTCTTTATTTAAGGGAAGCTTTTAAGTAATGATGATGCTTTCATCGCCAGGCCATATGTTGAAAGTTGATGTTTTATTATCTCCTTAGAAAAACTTTCCATGATCTTGTCACTTAAAGTAACCTTACTGTTTATTTCATGGCCTTTATTTCACAGTTTTAATTATTTTATTTGCTTATTTCTTGATTGTCTATTGTTTCTAGATTGTAAACTGCACAAGGTCAGGGACTAGGTTATGTTGCTCACAATATCTCTAGAGCCTGACACCTAGTAGAAGTTCAATTAATAGATAAACACATGAATAAAAAAACTACCTCGAGATTACACCAGTGTGTCATAGTTTTACTTAGACCAATGTTTCTAAAATTTTAGAATACATCAGAATCCCCCAAAAGGGCTTGTTAAAATGAAGATTGCTGGAATACTCAGTGCAAAATTTCTGATTTAGTAGGTCTGGGGTAGAATCTGAAAATCTGCAATTCTAAGTTCCAAGGTGATGCTAATGCTGCTGCTCCAGAAAACACACTTTGAAAACAATTGACCTGTAACACAAGATGTAGTTGACTAATCACCAGCCTCAAAAGATTATCCTGAAAAGCTGATGCCAGTCCTGGAGAAATACTTGATTTAATTTCTTTACTTAGTTGGGACTTAGAATTCAGTTTTCAGTATTAACCTAACAATTGTGAGTATATATGTAATTACTATTCATTTTATTTTTCATATATATATCTCCTTGAGTAAAGGAGAGGGAAGATTTGATGTCCATTCCTACAGCAGATCTTATGAATTGCAGTCACACCAGGTTTCTTTTTAAGTCCCAAGTAATGTTGCTTGCTCACTGCTTTTTGACATTTTGCAAGCATCAAGGCTAGCCCCTGAGATCATCCACTTTGTTTGACTTCCTTCACAATAGCTCAGAGCCCAACAGAACTTTTCTTTCCTTTCTCTTTCTTTTTTTTCTTTTTTCTTTTAGATTTCAAAACCTCACCTTCTTGCTCAAATTTTATTCTCTTCTCTTTTCTGTTTGCAATGATGGAGCATCACAGGAAAATGGAGGCAAATGAATAATTGCTGCATAAGCTTTCTAAAGCATGGAAAAACATTGAAGTCATTATTGTAAAATATGCTGTGAATTTTAAGAGAGAGTATATGATACCTCATTCTTCCTCTAATTATCTCCAGAAAATAGTAACATGGGTAATGAGAATTAGAATTTTGGCCACAGGCAAGATATTAATGTGAAATAGCATTTTCATTTAAATATTGATTAATAAAAAGTATATTAAAGGGAAATTAAGCATGCATTCAGTGTAAAAAAGTTCATATAAGCAAGCATTTTTTAAGATGTGTATTTTAATAGGTTTTGAATTAAACTTATTTAAAGGCTGTCAGAAATGTCTCTCTGCATGAAGATAATTTTAATAAATTCAAAAATATATCATTTTTCACAATAAACCCAAGAACCATGTGAAATAATATTATTTTTATTTGAAATGACTAATCCTTATAATTACATTTTAAATTTCCACTGATTTTTTTTCTCTTGAAAGTCTCCCTCTACATCAAGATCTGATAAAATTGTGATAAAAATTACTCAAATTATACACAAAGCAGTTGGAAAATTATCAAAATTTGAATGAAAATGTTTTATGCTTCCAGCTTAGTTCTCTGACTTTTATTTTATTGTCTCTCTAAGTTCTCACATTATTCTTATATAATTTTCTAAGCCATTATCTGATTAGTTCTGTGATGCCTTGGTAGATTGGAATTTGATTTTTAGGACTTAATGATACATGGTGTTAGTTTGAGGTAATAAAAGATAAACATGTCTTGGCCTTTAATATTTTTTTTATCTTTTTGGAAAATTTCTATTGCTCTAGATAAACCAGTGATATGAGAGAAAATGTGATATGGAAGTCCTAATGTCTGCCATTTTATGACAGGTTTATTTGAGCTAATTACAGCAAAAATGCCATATTTGTTTTCAGCAATTCATTTGCTGGACACTTCTTCAAGCAGCCAGGAGAAAGCTGCTAGAGAAAATTTCAGCAATGCAGAGACTCCTTAATTAAGCTCTGGCTGATGTTCCAGAACCTCTCTTCAGAGCTTGGGGGAAATAACAGTACTGTGTTTATTTAGAAGATACCTCTTGCCCTAAGGCTTTCAGGTCTTCTTAATACAATCAGTATGCCAATCTGTGCTTAAAAAAAAAAAAAAAATCAAGCATTATGTTTAAATTTATAGCAAGTACCTGTACTTTTCTGTAAATATGAATTTCATTGATTAAAATATTCCAGATTCCAATCCATCTTATCCTCATCAAAAGAGTCCTATCTGTAAGGAAGTAGTAAGAAAAATAATGGAACTCTTTCTGTTCTTGATTAATCTTCAACCAACTTCCTTTATAGGACTACATAGTTACAAATCTGATTAGGTAAATAAGAAATTCCCTTGAGAAAATTTAATATTCTCCTGAGTTTTTAAAACCAGGAAAGATTATATTTATTTGCATATTTAACTATTTATATGTAATTATGTTTTATCTCCCATCTTACCCAGCATACTTATTCCAGGAATATTTAAGGTGGCTTATAAAAGAAAATATAGTAGAGAGAGGGTGAACAAAAAATTTTAAAAAGGCCAAAAAATGAGGCAAATAGAAATAAAGATATGGAAGATATAAGCCTTACAACCTCACACACAACTTTACCAAAGAGTATACAGAAATGACAAATGGGCAAATGAAAAGATAGTTAACATCATCAGCCAATAGGGGAATGGAAATTATAACCACGATGTGATACCTTTTTGCACTTATTAGAATGGCTAAAATAGCCAATACCAGGTACTTGAGAAAATGTAAAATAACTGGCATTTTCATCCACTGCTGTTGGAAATGTAAAATGTCACTGAAAAACAGTTTGGCAGTTTATTACATAGTGAAAAGCACACTTACCTTATGACCCAGCAACTCCTCATCTGAGTGTTTACCTTACAGAGGTGAATTTATATCCTCACAAAACATATATTTATAGCAACTTTGTTCATAATTGCTAAAAACTGGAACAACCCCCCATGAAATCCTTCAGTGGGTAAATGCATAAATTGTAGTATATCTGTACAATGGGACACTTCTCAAAAATAAAAAGGAATAAACTATTGATACATAAAAAAAGCAGGAATGTAAATCCAAGGCATTATGCTCAGTGAAAGCAGCTATTCTCATAGGGCTACATACTGCATGGTTTTATTTATAAAATATTCTGGAAAAAATGGTATTGATGGAGAACAGATTAACAGAACAGAGGATGGAATGGAGGAAGAGTATGATTACAATGTGGTAGGAGGGAGCATGAGAGAGTTTTCTGGGTGACAAAACTATTCTGCATTTTGATTGTGGTGATACTTTCGTAAATACATATTTTAAAGTACATATACACTGAAAAAGTTGACTTTATTGTATAATTTAATAAATAACTTAAAAGAAACCCCACACATTTGCAACAATTAAAACCACAATTTTGCATCTGAGTTCTGTACATACGTCAAAGAATATAAAAATACCCATAGTTATATGGGTAAAATATAGCTAGTTACTCAGGGTCATAAAATCAAGCTAGCTACTCAGGATCATATGTATTCCTAACAGAATAATATAATACCTATGCTTATTATAATAAAAACATCTTTTTAATAACCTGATATATATATCAGTAATAAATCATAATTGTATTCTACCTCTTGCATGTCTGACCACTTCTTTTTGTCTTTTTCGTGTCTCTGTTCCTCTATCTGCTTTTGAAGTATAGCTGTTCTCTAGATTGTGTCTATCATCCTAATTTATTCTAGCTCAGAAACATCTCCCTGAAAAATTGCTTTTGGTCCAGTGGCTTAACCTAAAATCTCTTTGCTTAGGATGACTTCCAAATTTGTACCTGAAGTCCAAATATCTTTTTATATCTCTTTACAGTTCTGTATATAATATACCCTCTTAGATACCATGCTAGTCCAAAAAATCCCCACACCCCAAACAATTTAATTAGTAGTCTTTCTTCTAAAATCTAAGATTCTTCTGAAATCACTGACCTCTTGATCACTAAAGCTAGAAGCATCATCATCTTTCACCAACTTCTTATACTCGCCCTCTCTCATAATATTAGTTACTAAATATAGTTGATTTATTCAATTTTACATTTTTCCCAGCATAAACTTAAAGCCTTAGTTATATGTACTTTGGAGTATTAGAGCAACCTTCCTTATGGTCCTCTGGCTCTTATCTGTTATATCAAAACTTCACTGCTATACTCTTAATAGCATTGCTTTATAAACTCAGATGGATTCTTCCTTTGTTGACTGAAAATATTTTATTCTCACAGAAAAGAAAAATCCAAACTTCATATGGTATTTAACACCTTCAATAATCTTGTGACATTATCTAGCACTGAGTACATTTTCATCACTACCTAACAATGTCCCGTCCACCTGGACTGTGGCCTCTTCATATGTTTTGCTGTTCCTTGAAGCTGTCATATTCCTGGCCAAGTACCTCACTTTATATGTGTGATACCCTGTATATGTCCTCTCCTCCCCACCTGTCCCCTCCCTTCCCCTCCCCTCCCTTCCCTTGCCCTCCCCTCTCCTTCTCTTCTGGTCTCCCTGTTAGAATTCTATGTACTGCACATTTCTACTCTTACAGCCTATCTTTTCTATAGACTCCCTCAGTTAAGGAATTTGGAAATCATTTTCCCTCCTTTGAGCATTCATAAAATGAGTTTATACATTCACTTATGGCATTAATTAATTTATTTTTATTTGTTTTATTATACAGGCCGATCATCTTCCCCACTGGGATTATAGCCTTCTTAAGAGATGCAATCATATATTAATCACACTTCCTTGCCTTAAATCCTTTTTGGAAAAAGGTGCAGCACAAGTACATGTATAAATAAATAATCTTCATTTCCTTGTTAGATCTGGAACAATGCCCCTCACTTATAAGATATACAATGAATGCTTGCTCTACGAATAAATGGATGAATGAAGAGCAGACAGATTAAGCAGGCTAGGGAGTGTTGGAAATGTTACCCTGTATATGACAATTTCAGGAAGATAATCATTAACAATAATATGTTATTACAAATACCATTCTGCATGACTGGTTAATGTCAACATTTATTTATTGTGCACTTGTACATATCTCCAAAGGCCAAAGTATATTGTATCCTATCAATCACCTGCTCAAAAATTCAATGTCTACCTGGGTGTGCTTCAGATGAAATTTAAAGTTTCCATTTTGTTCATGGAAGACGTTTTTATTAGCTGTGCTTTTCATCCAGTATGCCAACACATATCTGGATATATAAATACTGTGTTTCTTAGTATTGTCTGTGATCATCCCTCCCTCTTTTCTTTTTTCCTTCTTCTTTATTCTTCCTTTCTTCTCTGTTTTCCTCAACTGCTTCCTCTTCCCTCCTTTACCTCCATTCTCTCTCCTTTTTAAAATTGTTATATTTTAACAGTTTTGCTGCTTATTATCTGCTACATCCTGATCTGAGACTGCCTCAGACACCATGAAATAGTTACTGTACTTAGGGAGCTCACAGTCTAGCATGAGCCAAGTCAGGTTTTTTGTTTTTTGTTTTTGTTTTTGTTTTTGTTCCCACTACTCTCAATAAGACTCATACTCACCCTCACTGTGGCACAACCCACCACTGCCTCTGCTCAGTCTTCACATGACACTTGACATGATGCCCTCTCTCTCCCCTTCATCCATGCTTTCTCCAAAATGGAAAAACCTTTTATAACCATCTCTCAGCAGAAGTGAGCTACACTGCATTTGCTATTCTGCTTCTTATTCCTTTAGTAGTTGTGATTCATTTTTACAGCGTCATGCTGCCATTCGTATTCTTTAGTTGGCTGTTTCAAGCATATTGTCATATGTTAGTCAAGGTTACTGAGTAGTTTTATTTTGCTTTTTTTTTTTTTTAATAGCGCTCATTCATTGTTCCTAGCAAGAGTCCTCATGGGAAATATGTTTAATCCATTGATCACTGAAAATACTTACAAGAACTGATTTAGAAGAAAAAAAAAAAGACTGGTTGAGTAAAACAAAAGTTTACTTAGGAATATTTGTTAATGAGATTTTTTTTTGGACTAAAATGGTGTACAGTAAACTCAGGAAGAGTAGAGTCAATTGTCAATAGTGTTTATCTCTGGATATAGGTTTTAGAGAACTTTGACATTCTTCTTTGTACAATTCTATATTTCAACAGTTATTTTTAATTGTACTGTATTTATTGAAATAAGTAAAGTAAATGTAATAAATCTTAATATTTTGTACTGAGTATGAATGTCAACATTTTACAAAATAGGAATTATAGATTTCCAAAGACAAACCACATATGTTTCGCCTTCCAGGAGATATTTTAGGTTATCAATAAATATGTAGAGACAGATATATACGAAAGCTCTGCCAAAGATATTTTACTCTATACTTGATCCTGCTCGAGGACATTATTATTCAGTATGAAACAATAGAGGGCAGTAGAATAATGGTTCATAGAACTTATTTAGACAAAACTAACCAAATCCCTCATTCTAACCCTTCGAAAAATTATCAAAATAGGTCTAACACATTTATGAAAGTAAAAAAAAGTTAGTGCCATGCTTTTTGCTTTTTATTTGCCAAAAATAAAGTTTAGCCTGAGTGTGGAAAAGACAACTTAGAAGCGTTCAGAATCTGATACTATTTATTTGACCTTGTGTTAACTTTCCTGGGCTTTGAGCTTTCCATGAGAATGTTAATAAGTAGTATTTATACTTTTAATTGATCTATAATGTAGGATTTATCTATTCACAAAACAGTTTAGAGAAAAAGAAAATAATCAGTTTAATCTAGCTACTGAGTACTTAATCGCTGTTAACAAAATAACACCTTAAATGACTAAATTAAACTGTTTGTTTTCAAATGTGCTTGTTCATACTGGTTATGTAAAAATCAACTTAAGGCAACGGAATATCCTTAGATGTAAGGTTGACAGAATGCAGCCCAGGAAAATTCTGATTAAAGAGGCTTTCACTGGTGCCATGCAGAGCGGTATCAGAGCCTAAGGCAAAACTAAAAAATCAGCATTATGATTACTCAAAATGTTTATGTTTTGTTTATCATAGATGTTTGACATTAATTTTGACTTTAAAATTATTTCACTAAAATATTATTTATCTTAATTTCTGGTTTGCTTCTTATTTTGGTGTCTCCTTATTCTGTCCCTGAGGTCAGTACCTTACTGTCTTCACCTTAATGCCAGTCCTGGTAGCTACTCAAACCAATACCCCGTTGAGTCACAGCAACATAAGTAAAACTTGCAGTGGGGAGAATGATAGAAAAGGAAAGAAAAATGTAGAGTTAGTACTCAGAAAGATGATCATTAGTAGAGTGCCCTGTTATGCAGAATTCATAGTGTGATACATAATGAAATACATTTCAATAAGTCATGCTTTAAGCCTACTTGGAATGCAGCTCTCTTTCCTTCCAGAACAAGAATGCAAGAATGAATTACTACCTTGGTCATATATGTGTCTATATCTATATTATAAAATGCATTTGTTTAATTTCTAATTTCAGAGAGAAAAGCAAACTAAAGCAAATTACATTAAATATAAACATTATCTTCAATTCGTATCTACATTCAGTAATCTGCTTTCCTCCTCAGAACCTGGATTACCTTGTCAGATCATGTCTGTCCTAAGAAACATGATGTTAGTGCCAACAATATTGCAGCTTCTGGAAAAACTTTACCTGCCCTGATCTCAAGGAACCTGGCTCTGTGCCATCTGACTTCCTATAAGTTGTATAAATAGAGAAAAATAAGAGAGAGATGAATGGATAGATGGATGGGTGGATGGACAGGCAGATAGGTAGGTAGTTAGATTAGATAGATAGATAGATAGATAGATAGATAGATAGATAGATAGATAGATAGATAGATAGATGATAGAGAGATATAGATGTTAAAATAATCCAGCCAGGGACAACAAGAGAGTGAATTCTAGCCAGTCTCCTCTTTCTAGTCTTGAGCTTAACAGAATTTCCATAGGCATCCATTTAGGAGTTCAAATTGTGTACCTTAAAAAACAGTGTAGCAATGAATAAAGAGAAAAAGGATTCTGTTCTCAGATAAGTTGTGCCATTGGTATGTGCCCCCATTGGAGAAATATATTAAAGACTCAAAAAAGTCTTGAAGACTTTCCCTGAATGACAAAGCCAGCATTTCTCAAATCTCCTTGACAGTGGACAATAAACTTTTTGAAAAAACGTAACCCCAAAAAATGTTTCACAGACTTAGTATTCTCTGCACAATGCTATTTATAAAACGTTGACCTGTATTCATAACATAGAGGCTTCAGTTACATCTTTGTCTGGGTCTTAGGGTTGGTTATTAATAATATTAAAAATAGGAATGATAACCATAGTAGCTAACATTTGAATTGAAATTTTTTTTTTGTCTGGATTGGGACCTTTCAGAAACATACAACTTTACCAGCTTTCTCTCTCCTTCCCTCATACTATATTCTTCCTTTGTCAAAGTATTAACACTTTAGAAAATATGCACACCACAAGTTAGAAAATATTTGGCTTGTACAACAAAATGTGAACATGCATAGAAATAATGATGGATGCTTGGAACACATGTGGGCATTTTAAACATAATAGGAACAGCGTTTTTCATGATCGAATTTGTATCACACAACACCACTTTCTTAGTTCTGAACATTTATGTCTTCATATCATAGTTGTTGTACATCTCTTGTCTTACTCACTAAATGAATAGTTCCATGAAAGCAAGAAGTTCCTATTTCAAATACTTTGGATCATTGCTACTGTATTCCCTGCAGCTGTCTTTATACCAGATATAGGTAGGGCTGTGGAATGTATTTATTGAATAAACACGTTTCTGGAACTTAATTTTCTAAAATTTTAGACATTTTTCCATCTTTTAGATGACACTGTGCTTATTTGTGAGATATTCTATTACATTTTTCAAAAGGAACCTGTGGTTTAAAAGGATTCAATAGCTCTAAAAGTTAGTTTTACGTTTAGTAAAAGGATGTGCGTAGGAAGAGATTGTCTTCCATTGCATTCCCATACCCTAAAAAGAAATTGTCTTCAATGTCAAAACCTTAAGGTATGATATACTTTTCTTTTCTTCTATTTTAGGATCTTATAGCATATCCAAACTTACAAATGACCAAGAAATGGATACTTAGGCTGTGCCCATGGCAGAACCATTCTTTTATGTATTCCAGACACAAAGCTTATTCTGTCTGATCAAGAAATATTAGGTCATACTGCGATCACTTTGATATTTTTGTATGTCTATCAACCACTCAGATGTGTTACTGAAATATGATGGTCAGGTTGATAGGACCCTCTAGTTGGGAGGGCCTTCTTGAAGTTTAATTTGTAAACATAACCTTTAAACTTGTGATGGTGGACACAAATTTCTTGTTCATTCAGTGAAAATGATTTTGAGACTTTATATCTACAACTTTGGTGACTATTGAGGCTTTCCTTCTTTAACTCATTACTGTTGTCACCAGAATAATCACACACACACACACACACACACACACACACACACACACACACCCCTCTTACACTTTTACATGTCCCAGACATAAATTTTACAATCAAGATGTATATTATTTTTATATACATATATATATGCATCAACTCACAACTCCATTAATTGGATGTTAGCTTACTTTGAATGTTTATCTCTTGAAGATAATTCTTAGAATAATTCAAGAGGCAATCCAATTCTGTTTTAATTTATAGATCATTAAATGTTGCTAGAAAGAAGCAAGAGAATCATTATAAATATAAACTGCCTCATAACTATATTGACCCAACATCTAACAACACTGACCTACTTGCAGTGTATATTTAATTAAAATAACATTAGACAGAACAAAATTAACTTTAGAGAATAACTGAAGCAAATGGCTATAATAAATACAATTATCTATTACCTAGTGTCACATCATTGAAAGACTTTTATCAGTATATCTTCTGGAAGATAATTGCCTACTAATATTTGGGTATAAAATATTTCCTCATGAACATTTAATGTTGTCTTACCATCAGGATAATAGGGAGTTTTTCAGTCTGAATTTTTTTTATATTATTTATGAAGGAGATAGTTTGATGTCTAAATAATTCTTCATACTATACAAAAGAGAAAGAATCACTTGATATTTAAATTAAAACCCTTAAATTAAAAAAATGACAGAAAAAGTTGTTTCCAAACTTTCTAATAAAAGAAAATGAAAAGTAATCATAATCAGCATAGCAAATGTGGGTGGGGGCTGGGTGCAGTGGCTCACACCTGTAATCCCAGCACTTTGGGAGGCTGTGGCAGGGCAGGATCACTTGAGGTTGGGAGTTCAAGACCAGCCTGGCCAACATGGTGACAACCTGTCTCTTCTAAAAATACAGGCCAAGTGTGGTGATTCACACCTGTAATCCCAGCACTTTAGGAGGCTGAGGTGGGCAGATCACGATATCAGGAGATCGAGACCATCTTGGACAACATAGTGAAACCCTGTTTCTACTAAAATACAAAAAATTAGCTGGGCATGGTGGCATGCACCTGTAGTCCCAGCTGATCAGGAGGCTGAGGCAGGGGAATCTCTTGAACCTGGGAGGTGGAGGTTGCAGTGAACCCAGGTTGTACCACTGCACTCCAGCTTGAAGACAGACCAAGACTCCAACTAAAAAAAAAAAAAAAAAGTTAGCTAGGCATGGTGATGGGTGCCTGTAAACCTAGCTACTCTGGAAGCTGAGGCAGGAGAATTGCTTAAACTCAGGAGTTGGAGGTTGCATTGAGCCAAGATGGTACGCCTGTGCTCCAGCCTGGGCAACAGAGTGACACTGTCTCCAAAAAACAAAAAAAACAAAGCAAAACAAAATTGAAAATGTAGATGGGTGTACTTGCTTGGTATAAAACAAAGAAATTGGACAATTCACATCACTTCCATTATTTAAAGGCAACAATAGAGCAATTTGGTATAGCTGTAATACTATATCAGCAAGTAAATGTTACCAGAATTTAGGAGAAAAGGGTATGCCAAAAGCTTTTGATTGTGATAAAAGTTCTTTTATTTTGGTAGTAGAACATAGCAGTCTAAGGCTATTTAAACGTTATGGTTCCTTTAGTTCATAAGCATTTCTGGAATCTCTCCTTAAGAAAAATTTCACAGTAAAGTAAATTATAACATCTACAATATCACTCCTTCTTGGTCTAAACATGGCAGGCTAGTGCCTTTGCTGCTGCGTAGAGTTTTGTTTGTTTGTTTTTAGATGCACATAGGTAGTTAAAAATAGAATGTTAAAAGGTGAGCAATTTGGCCACTTGGTTGTAACTATTACATAAGAAGACTAAATTTTACCCTGTGAGGACAGAGTGCAAAATGAGTAGAAGGAATGTAGCTCTTTAAATGTCTTAAAATTTCTCATTCAGAGTTACTTTGGACCAACTGTAAATGGAAGAAATGATACATAATCATCAGCTTGTGAGGTCCTGGGAGGATTCCAGATTCTCTTCCTCAGTACACACACAGAACATCCCAAGATAGGAAAAGAAGTCCATCTGGACACATACTAGTACTATCAAAATGTTTCTTTAGCTATATAGACTAACACAGAAATTAGTACTAATAATAATTCCGTGGGATTCTAAAACTGATGTTTCCAAGATGGTGAGGAGTGGATGGAGAGTAAGAAGACTATGATCTCAAGGAAGTAACAACAGTAATGCACCCATGTTGAAGGAAACAATATTGTCTTCTATAGGAGATTACGTCCATCTTTCCACTAGAAACTCATGCCTAGCATTACTAGCACAGGGTAAGTGATCAAAAAAATATTTGACAACACAAACCTGTCATAATAAGGAATCACGACCTTATTGATATCACTGATTGTCCTTCATGATATTTTGGTCATGTTCTACATGTGCCTTCTCTCTTCCAGAAGGAGCTTAAAACTGTAGTTGGCCTTGGGTAAAGGGAAGGAGATGAATCTAAAGACCTGAGGAAATCTTAAAAGAGGAAGTAATAGTAAAATCCTCCAGTTTTCAGACAAAAGCCTTTCTCCAGAAGATAGGACAGTAACTGTTTGCTGCAACTGAGAAATGGAGCAGTGAATACGCTTTACTAGCTCTTTGACAATAGCAATAATTACTTAAGTACATAATGAGAATTCCTGATTCCAATGCATGGTATATAGAAGTTTCTAAATATGGTGATATAAAGCACAGACATCTTTTGAATAATTGTTATTTGGGCTTTCCTTCCAATTCCAGCTCCTGAGGAATAGGACCAAAGAATGCAGAGGGCAACTATGACCAAAACTTTGCAAAAGTTCTGGAGTGGCCACCCTGCAGGATTCTCAGTTGCTTTTAATCACATTTTTACTACTTTAAATATCTTGTTCAATTGAAAACTCAGCATATAACCATTTTCCCCTTTATGTGATTCAGATGTTTATGAGTGAAAACGTTCTACATGTGTAATGCTTGATAATTATATTACTAATGTTTATTTTATATATTTTATATAACAAATATTTTTATATAGTGATTAACTTTTTTATACCCAAAATTAAAAATAGAATTAATATAAAATATAATGCACATGTCTAAGTCACTAAGAATGGGTGTTATTTTCTTAGTTGTTAATGGAAAGCAAAACCACATGGAAAACAATCTTTATCAGCTAGAAATATATGATTTATCATTCCTTCAGTGGGATGAGTATTTCTCTTCTATGAGTTTCCTAGGCAGGTTAGCTGTTTGACCTCATTGATTTGTTTGGAGGCTTACTAAATTGAAAACGGCAGTCAGCACAAAATTTGTTTTTCAATAAGATCCTGGCAATTTTGTCAGTATTGGATTCACACTCCAATGGCAAGAATGGAAACACTTGATGATGTACTCTTTTTCATAGTTAAACAAAATTCAGACTCTGGTAAGTGACTTTGCTGTTTGGCTGGTATAGATTTCTCATGACCATTGAAAAATTCTGGAATAGATGCAGCTTTTGAAATATTTTATTATGATCTTTTTGTTTGTTTTAAATTTGAGTGAACCCAGTCAAGAACTTTGAATTAGCTTTTAAATTGAGCTCACTTTCTTTTCGTCACATGGTTTTTCCTGAGCCTTCCTCTACAGGCCAATGCCTTTCACCTGTATTAGTTTTCCAGGGCAGCTGTAACAGATGACCACAAATGGGTGGCTTAAAACAACAGAAATTAATTCACAAATGCTTTAGGAGGAATAAATCTGAAATTCAGATGTTGGCAGGATTAGTCTCTTCTGGAGGCTTTGAGGGAACGTCTGTCCCATGCCTCTCTCTTGGTTTCTGCTGGATGCCAGAAATTTTGGGCATTGCTTGGCTTGTAGCTGCATGGCTCTGATTCCTGCCACTCTAATGCCTTCTTCCCTCTGTGTGCCTCTCTGTGCCCACTGTTCTTTCTATAGGAACATCAGTCATTAAAATTAGGGTTTACCCTAGTCCAGTCTGACCCCATTTTTACTAATTATGTCAGCAAAGGCAGCCACATTCTAAGGTTCCAGGTGAACATGAATTTTGGGAGATACTATTCAACCTACTGCTCTGTATATTAGATTCTTCTTCAGAGTTAAACCTCAGACTGTGTCAATTCTCTGGAGCGGATTTCTCATTACCACTGAAGCAGTCTAGAGTCTATAAAATATACTGTGACTCTCTACTGAGACAGAGCCCTGGTCTCTGTACTTCAGTAACATCTGTGTGCAAATTTATCTTATCAGTTACCATTCCAGAACAAAATAATTTCCATGACTTTTTTTTTTTCTCCTTTAGGATGCAAGATTTTTGAGGAGTGGTAATGCAGTGGCACTATTGAAATCTCATATTTCAGCACCTATCCAGAATATACAGGCAAAATATTGACATTGTTTACTGAATTGCTCATTTATCTTTGCATTTATTTAATATTTTTGAATTATTTAAATATTTATTGAATGCCTACTATGTCATGCCATAACAAATATAGCAATTGGAGAAGATAATAATCTTATTTTTAATCACATACCTGTTCTGGATCACACGCCTACTTAAATATTAGTTCAACAATTTCCTGGGAAGTATATATATGTACACATAGTTAACCATACAGTTCGACAGAGTTCATAGAACACAGAGATCTGTGAATTTTTGGTTAAAAATTCCTGGCATTTTTTTCTATGTATACTACTTATCTTGCTTTAATATTCTCATTCTCAGAATATTTGCAAGGCTCATCATAATACATTATACTTGTCTTATCAGTTGTAATCCCTTTGGTATAACAAAAATCTCAACTAGCATCTCATTAGACCAGTATAGTTTGATTTTTCTCACTTAAATCTTTTGAAGATCAGAAAATGATACCCTGAAATGAAGGCCTCAGAAGCAGAAGTTTTTCTCTGACCTTCACATGCCCTCCTGTGTTTGGTCCCTTGTCTCCCTGAGGCTAGCCGTAGAAACTAGAATATCTCTTCCCAAGGTGGGTAATAGAAACCAGAACGCCTTTCTCCCAAAGCCAGCCATAAACTCTAAGAACATTACTCATACCTTCCCCTCTGCCTCTCTGTGTAAAAACTGGTCCTAAGGAAATTATCTGACCTACATTTTTTGACTACAGGTTTTAAGACCCCCATTCCAGACAGGGTCCCGCCCCGTACCTGAAAGGAAAAACTGCTGCATAGACAAGCAAAGAAGAATCTAAACAGTCAGGTCTTTTGGGGCTTCTCTGTTCCATCTATTAGCATTAGATATTATCCTTTTGCCCAATCATATTTCTATATGGCTCTTTATACTTTGTTGAACCCAAGTATAAAAATGGAATTTTCCTTGTATCTTTGAGATCTTCCTTCTGAAGGCTTCTGTGTCACATGAAAGTGTGATCAAATACATTTGTATACGTTTTCTCTTACTAAGCTGTCTTTTATTGGTGATTTTTCAGTGACCTTCAGAGGGCGAAAGGGGAACTTTTTTCTTGAGATTGGCAGTTGCTGAAATTCATTCAGTTCTTCAATGACTTTTTCCAAACCCAGCCCCTTTCAAATATTTACTCTCCTTTCCTTAGGAAAGGTATTAACTTTGACACCATGGTTTCATCCAAACAGAGAAAGCAGTAGTTGGCTGAGAAAGTAAACTTACCTTCTTTTACCTCCTATTAGAGGGCAAATTCTTTCTATTAACACCCTAGAAGACTTCCTGTTCTGTGGAATCAGCCAGAAGAGAGTAACATAGAAACCTCTGGGTGCAAGCAATACTGGAAGATTAATATCAACTCATGACCAGATTTGATCTCTAGTTAGATCTATATACAGAATTCTGTATTTCTTTAAAATATATAAATTACAGTTTCTTATTTTCTCATCCTGAGGGTGCAGTAAACAAAGTATTCTTTTGTCTCTACTTCTAAAAGCTGATTAGCAATAAAGATGGGATTAGAAATTCAGCTAGCAACTTCTTGTCTAGAGCTGATCTTACCTTATAATACTGACAAAGCAGTTCTGTGATGAGAAGGAACTAGTAAGATTAGCATTTTTAGAATGGAATTTGGAAAATAATTATTAATTTTCTAAATTTCCTTGAAGAAAAACATGCAGATGTATAGCAGCAGATGTTTTTCTTCTGATCGGCATTCATTACTCTCTCTTCAGGTAACCTCATTCTAATTTTGCATTGTGGAATCACTATACTCTCACATTCATGAAATCAAGAATTCTGAACCAACCCTTTATTCCAGGAATTGACAAGTGAGCAACATCTGGCCAATTATCATAATCTACCTCTGACCCATCAGTATTTGCTTTTGATATGCATACACGAGGGGAAAATAAGACACAAATTTGTAACTTTGGCTGACACTATCAGGAGTTAGACACAATCTGATATGGTTTGGATATTTGTCCCCACCCAGATCCATGTTGAAATGTAATTCTTAGTGTTGGAGGTGATGCTTTGTGGGAGGTATTTTGATCAGAGAGGCAGATCCTTCATAGCTTGGGGCTGTCCTCATAACAGAGAGTTCTTAAGAGCTGGTTGTTTTAAGGTGTGGCACCTCCCTTCCCTCTCCTCCTCCTTTCACCATGTGAAGTGTCTGTTCCTGCTTTACCTTCTGTCTGCGATAAGCAAAAGCTCCCTGAGGCCTCCCCAGAAGCCAAGCACCATGCTTCCTGCACAGCTTGCAGAACCATGAGCCAATTAATTCTCCTTTCTTTATAAATGACCCAGTCTCAGATATTTTTTATAGCAATGCAAGAATGGCCTCATATGCAATATTTATGCTAATATTGCTAAATTGATGGAGTAGATAAGGCTGAATGACAACTTGGCAATAACTCAAGGGAATGAGAAAGAGAAGAAAGAGGGACTTCTTTATTTACTGAACATTAATTATAGTACAGGAAGTATTTGAAGTGTTTTACATAAAGTGTCTTATGCAGTCTTTCTACATTCCTATAAAGTAACACTATTGCCTCTACTTTCAGATGAGATTTGAGAGATGAAGTGACTCATCCAAGATTACACAGTACCAAGAAAGAATTTGAACTCAGATCTCTGGGATATGGAGATGGTTTATATTTACCATCTCACTCCATTCTGAGTATTGATACCTTAAGGGTATATATATTAATATATGCACATGGTAAAGTTACTAATATATATTGAGATAAAAGGAGGTATAGTATAGTGTATTTTTGTCATATTGTATCAACTACATTGGTCCTAATTAGAGGGTTTCATCTCTGATCAGAGAATGTTTCCAATGACCAAATTGGGACTGTGAAATAACTCTCTTCTATGGTTTGCTGGACCAAATGGACATTGACAGTTGTCCTCTATGTAAGAGTAATTGAGTAGCATAGCTACTGACAACCACATTTGGGTTAATGAAACCATCATGCCCCACTTGCTCAGGATAAAGTCTAGGGTTCTTTAATGTCCTCCTCCCTTTTTCTTATTGCTTATATCCATTAGCAAATCAAGTCTATTTTACATCCAACATGTATTTTGTATTGACTGTTTCCCACAATTTCCTCTACTGGCCCTAGTCACATCACTATTGTAGTGAAAATGCCGCAACCACCTGCCTCTTGCAGTTCATACTTCTGCTGCTCTGTTGCATCCTTTAGTTCATTCTTCACAACATCACTTGACTGATCTAAAAATAGAAATCAGATTGTCTTACTTCCCTGTTTAAAATGCTTCAAATGGCTTCAAATTGCAATTAAAATAAAGTCCTAATGTATTACCATGTCTACAAAACTCTAATATCTTCCTTCTGTCCCTAAATTCACCACTATCATTCTCTTTCTCTTTCCCACACTGTAGCAACCCTAGCCTTTTTTTTTTCTTTTTTTTTCCTTTTTTAAATTTCTTATGCACACTGAAGATGTCTCTGTTTCAGGCATTTTGCATTTGCAGTTTTCTCGTCTCAAAATTCCATACTCCTTTGTCTTTGTAAAGCTAATGTCTACTCATCATTTAGCTGTCAGCTCAAGTGTTACCCCTAAGGATGACTTTTCTGAACACCCTACCCAAAATAACCCATTATGTGAGCCACCTCTCTACCATTAGCCTGTTTTATTTTCTTCACAGAATGTGTCACTATTTGACATTGTTTTATTTATTTATTTGTTTATGGTTTTCATTGTCTTCCTTCTCTTCAACTTACTCAAGTCCCAGTAGACTTGAAGTTTCTTAAGGGTAGGGACCTGCTTTGTCTTGTGCATAGAACAGTATCTGGCATGCACTATATGCTAAATAATAATTATTGAATGAATGAATGAATTGGATTTGGAATCAAAATCAGTGAGAATCAACATGAAAAGTTGACCTGAGTCCATTTCTCAGTATTTGTTTACCTCTTTTATGCATGTATGCATTTATTCTGCTTTGGATACAACTTGGAAAACAGACGACTGTCAAAATATTGAACCTCAAAATATATTTTGATATAGTTTGAAGTGGCTGTTCAGAGGGACTGCAGACAGAAGTAATCCTGCAAAGCTGCCTTTTGTGGGAGAGAATTGCATCTGCAGTGAAAATCTGCATGGGTGTTGCCAGTCTTTCCTGAGACCCTTCCTTCTTCAACTCTAGAAAAGGTTAAGTAAGAGTCTGACACTTTTAAAGGTCCAAAAGAAATATTGTCCCTCTGGTCTGAGGGCTGCTATCGGTGAGGTTTTGTCTGTATAACAGAGATGTTTTGCTGGCCAGACCTCCTCTTCTTCCTTTTCCATAACCTGTTTTGCCACCACAAACTGTTTTGCCATGCTCTCGGCCCCCATTCTTTTTGTAATTTCAAGATGATATAAAAGCATCAACCATCTGGCTGTTTCTTAGAGTTGTCATATTTAATATAATTCCCATGCACACATGTGCACATAAAAATGTGAATGCCTTTTCCTTATTAGTCTGTGTATTATCAGTTTGTTTTATAGACTCACATTACTGAAACATTCAAGGAAAAATATAAACCTCTTTACAGGACTGAGGGAGCAACAGAGCCCTGTGGAAATGTGGCCGTATGAGAAAACGGCTGTCTATACTGTCTTACTTATGTAGTTCTATACCTTTGAAACCAAATGTTAAATACGAAAATCAAAGAAGAAAGCTTTTATTTGAAAATGAAATCTCTACAGAGGAGATTAGCATGTTATTGAAATTTGTGTGCAAAATTTCTTTCTCAGAAATGAACAGTTGCCGGGGTGAAGGACAAAGGGCCATACAATTTCCCTCAATAGCAGCCACCATACTTAATTTTTTTTTCTTGGCTCAAATACATTCAATTTTAGAATCATCATTAAATCAAAAATGTCATCTGCCCCTAAAAGATTGTGTATACACCCCCCCACAGACACACATTAGAGACGAATGTTTCTAATAGGCTAGATTGTATCTTGCTATTTTCATAATGTCACAGCACAGCATTTCTTTCATTTTGGTCTAGAAATGTTTTATTAATCAGCAAAATGAGATTATTCATTACAGACCATCATCATGTTCATGAAGATACATGGCTTAAAGTTAATTATAGATAGCTTTCAACTTACTAATCTGTTGGTTATCTAAAATTTATTCCACCCACTTGTGTAGTTTTCCCGTAAAAATAATACCATGAAACAAATTTATGAGTGTACCAGTACTGTTCAATAGAGCTCTCAATAATAATAGAAATATTTCATATTTGTACTGTCCATAAATGGCAGCCACTAGGCACATGTAGCCACTGAGCACTGAAAAGATGGCTAGCGTAATTGAGTGACTGATTTTGTATTGTTTTGTTTTGAGATGGAATCTCGTTCTGTCACTCAGGCCGGAGTGCAGTGGCATGATTTTGGCTCACTGCAACCTCTGCCTTTCAGGTTGAAGTGATTCTCCTGCCTCAGCCTCCTGAGTAGCTGGGATTACAGGCATGTGCCCCCATGCCCGGCTAATTTTTGTATTTTTAGTAGAGACAGGGTTTCACCATGCTGGCCAGGCTGGTCTCGAACTCCTGACCTCATGATCTGCCTGCTGATTTTTTACATTTTATTTAACTTTAATTAACTTATTTTAAATAACCATACATAGCTAGTGACTTCTGTATTAGACAGCAGAGATAAATAACTATACATTCAGAACTGGACAGTATGAATTAAACTATCTACAAAGTTGTTACTTTACCAAAGATCATGAAATTGCCTTTTTCATAAAACATTTGTATTTTGACTACGAGAACAAATTTGGACAAATAGGCCACACTCATTCTCCTGAAATTCATGGACTCTTCTTGCTTACATAAAGCATTCCAAGAAGTAGAGGTTAATCACAAACTGGTAATTGGTAATAACTATTCCAAGAAGTACTGTATCCTTTAGCCAATCATCCAGTCACTTATTTTTATTAACCCATGGTATTTCTATATGAATAGACTGAGACTGCCTTGCTATTTCTCTTCAGTTTATCCTTAAAAATCTGAGCAAACATACGAAAAAATGCTCATCATCACTGGTCATTAGAGAAATGCAAATCAAAATCACATTTAGTTACTATCTCACGCCAGTTAGAATGGCGATCATTAAAAAATCTGGAGACAATAGATGCTGCAGAGGATGTGGAGAAATAGGAACCCTTTTACACTCTTGGTGGGAATGTAAATTAGTTCAACCATTGTGGAAGATGGTGTGTTGATTCGTTAAGGACCTAGAAATAGAAATTCCATTTGACCCAGCAATCCCATTACTGGATATATATCCAAAGGGTTATAAATTGTTCTCTTATAAAGACACATGCACACGTATGTTCACTGTGGCACTGTTTGCAATAGCAAAGACCTGGAACCAACCCAAATGCCCATCAATGATAGACTGGACACAAAAAATGTGGCACATATACACCATGAAATACTATGCAGCCATAAAAAGCGATGAGTTCATGTCCTTTGTAGGGACATGGATGAATCTGGAAACCATCATTCTCAGCAAACTGACACAAGAACAGAAAACGAAACACTGAATGTTCTCACTCATAGGCTGGTGTTAAACAATGAGAATACGTGGACTCAGGGAGAGGAGCATCACACACTGGGAGCAGTTACAGGGAGTGGGGCTAGGGAAGGGACAGCAGGGGGTGGGGAGGGTGGGGAGGGATTAAATGGGGAGAAATGCCGGATATGGTCAAAGAGGAATAGAGGCAGCAAACCACCTGGTTATGTATGCATCTGTGCAACAACCCTGCATGACCTGCACATGTACCCCAGAACCTAAAGTAAAATGTAAAAAAAAATCTGTTTGTAACTGCCCCAACTTGGAACACCTCTCAAACTTTGTATGTTTTTTGGGTTGCAATCCTCAAATTCGGCTCAAATAAGCTCTCTACTTACGTTAATTTTGCCTCACTTTTTTTGTTAAGTTGACAACTGTTATTGTCAAATCATTGTCTACATTGGTAAGTCATGTGTGATAATCAGGTACCCTGAAAGGGCAGTAGGGAGGGTCTGGAAGCAAGGGGTCCTTCTAAGATACAAGGGAGTCATGTATTAGTAGATTTACATTATGCATTTACTTTAGAACTTAAACTCTCACAACAGCTAATAAATCTATTAAATATATTGAGATATGAAGACAATATTTTTAAATGTGCAAGGATAAACACTTTAGAATCCTTCACTCACCTTCTACCCCTTACCTCTAGGAACTTCATAATTGTATTTAAAGCAAAATGATGAGATTTTTATATATCTGCATATAGACTTTGTATTTTTCTTTCCTTTGTCTACTTCAGTGTTTCTCAACTTTTAGTAAGCAAATTATTTTATGGACTAGGTTGAGTATACAGAATTATGCAACGTATATTTTATAGATAACTTAAGGGCAATTTTTACATAATTGATTCTTGCCTTCCTTGCTGTGTGACTCTTCTACCTCTTTCAGTACTTAATCCTTGCCCTTTTGTTAAAAATTATTTCCTCTCCTCAAGGTTATGAAGTAGATCAATTGAGTGTTGCTTCAACCACATTTAAAGCATTTTTTTAAAAAAAATCAAACCTGCAATTACCTGATTTTTCAAAGGGTTTGTATGCCCAAAGGCCTAATTGCTAAGAGCAGAGTTTCAAATAACCTAATAAATTTTAAGCTTCTGGATACTCAATGATACTGTCTATTTCCATTTCTGTCTTTTGTAGTGTGTGTCAGGCCAGCTGAAGCTATGCATTTTTAGAATCTTTTTAGGGACAACTTATGAAAATTTTTCTTTGAGATTTTAATTGCAGAAAAGTGAATATTCCTTTCTCTAATTCTTGGATTTTTAAAATAAGTTTCTTAATCTTTGCTTACCTGGAAATCACATTAGATAATTTAAGATTGTCCAGTAATTCATCTCTTTATATGAATTAGTAAATTCCTCAGTATCATGCTGGAGGCTCTTTGGTAAGTAAAACAAAAATCTCATAATGTTACCAATATTTAGATATTTAACAATGTAGTTGTCATGAAGTAATCATAGATGAAAGAAAAGTGAATGATTATCATTTTAGGGCTTGGCTTATAAGTTACCAACTATTTTACAAGTCTACTGTGTCTAAGTGTTTAAATCAGTGATTTTTTACAAGAATATACTTGTTTTGTAAATACTCTTGCAGGTTAACAAATTTTGATCAGTATATAAAATATAATTATACTTCTGAACACACACACACACACACACACACTCATACACACACGAAGAGAGAGAGAGAGAGAGAGAGAGAGAGAGAGAGAGAGAATTGGTATTTCTCTGACAAAAAGTTTTGCTTCTATTCTTAAACACAGATGTTTACCAGGAACATACATTTAGAAAAAATATTTGGATAATTTATTAAATGAGAATAACCCAAGTCTTACCATCTTTAAGAAACCCAAAGTAATTTCAGTCCTCTGTACTCGTGTGTCTGCATCATTCAGCTGACACTGCCTTAAATTCTTCTATGATACCATATGCAAATGTGCTCACTTTTTGACAAAAGCAAATACTTCTTTGTGTCTTGCTTTTAACACCAAATGGTAAGATGAGTGAGAGAACGGACATAATGCCTCATGTTCTTGAACAATTCCAAAAACATAGGTGCATGCTGCATACTAGGTCATCCATGTTCATCTTCAAAGGCTTCTACTCCTGAATGACATCATGCGTACATTTCCTCATAAAATATATTTGCTGTCTTCATTTCTTGGCTTATGTCTTATTTTCTGATCATGTCACAATTTATCAACATATTTCTACAAATGTTATGAGGTACTTTTTATGTGCCCACAACTTTACTAGATATTTTTAAATGGTTGTTGCCTGGAAGGAAATCACAGTGTAGTGACATTATCCTTTCATCATTATTCCACAGTCTTATTTACCTTCTTTATCACTTTGATTTATAAGGCTATCATAGATATTTACTGAGCACTTACTAGAAGCTCATACTCACTGAGTAAAAGAAAATATAAATGCACAGGACACTGTGCTAGGCACTGAAGTTTAGAAAATCAGTTAGGTTGTCTGTATGTTGAAGTGGAATTCTGGTACTGCAAGCATATTAAGAGGCTGGGAATTATTTTTGTCTTTTCTATAATATGAAAAAAATATTATTCTTCCCTTACTTCCTAGAAAAAGATGCAAAAGACAAATAAATCTAATAAATGAAATGTAAATATGGCTTCAAAACTCATTACATTTACTCAGAAGAGAGGCTGTATTCTTTAAGGTTTTCAGTCTCAGGACTCAGAAATCAGATTGAAAAAAAAATAATCCCATTACCACCACCCATGTTCTTCTGACCCAGATAGCTGTTACACAGTATGTCATCCCACCATGTGGCCCTACCTATGCAAAATAGCTGCTCCTTGAGATAGATTTAACCTTTATTACTGGGATAAGTGCACTTTTCAAGCTGTAGCGCAGAAATGCTCTTCCAAGGGAAGTCAAGAGCAATAATTCCTCTATGTTGAGTGAGGAATTAGGGGATAAGGATGGCTTTATGATTTTTTAAAATATCTTTGGCATTTTTTTAAGCCAAGAGAAAAGTCTGGTTCTCAATTTAAAAAGAATTCTGTAACATAGACAGTCTATATTAGATATTCCTAACCATTTTCTACCCTTTAGTAATCCTACAACATTTTATTTGTGTAATTGTCCAATAAACTTTATTGAACTGTAGTAAGGAGCCAAGCATTGAAGACTTAATCCATCTTACAGAGTTCCCATCTTCATGAGAGAAAATCACATGTGGCAGGGTTTCTGGCACCATAAATCAGACTTATATAACTAAAATTTAGAGCTAAGCAACCAGTAACAACTCTGTAATAATGATTTGCATCTAATGCCATATGTAGGGAAAACTGCTTAAACTGTGTGACAGGTTTAAACAGAAACGGGTTTGACTGTTATACTGTGGCCTGGGGAGAGGAGAGATACCGGTATTCCTATTGCAAAGGGATGTAAAGGAAGACGTGGACCAATTCAGCAAACTAAACTTCACAGTGGAACATGAGCTTCAGACAAGTGGATTCTTGAACACTGCATGGTGACTGGTCCTGATATGATCAAGAAAAATGGGTTAAGTTTTTTTTGGCAGGTAGAAATCAAGTTTGCTAGTTAAAAGACTTAATTCACTTAGAAGCACTTGTTGAGATTGGAATATTTCACTCTGTAGGTAACCCAGTGTTAAAGAGCATCTCATTTAGTTACAGATTGTAGAAATTCTGTGGAGTATGAGAGTTGAAGGAGGAGGCATCAGCAGCATCAAAATTGAAATATTATTTGTAAGTGAATATAAGTTCAGGGAAGCTCCAGAAATATAACTTGGGAGAGATTTTAAGGAATTATATTTCCCATGTGTACAGAAGAGGATTAGGAGTCAGTACAAATTGGGTAGTGCATTCAAGAATTAGTGGGATGTGGAGACATTAGGATAATATGTGAAAAATGAAGTATAACTGTTTATTGGTAGTTTTCTAATCTGCATATTCCTACCTGTGAATTGTTTTACCTTGTACTGGGCAAATCTGGGCCACCTAGGCCCCATTATCTTTATTGGTATTCCTGCTTACATTCTTAAAGGATTCACCATGCATAATTGTAATCACTCTCATTTTCTTGACTCATACTAATAAGCATGAAAGGTCCAACATAAAGACTAATGTGATAGAGCTTAAGGTCCAACATAAAGACTAATGTGTTAGAGCTTCAGATCCAAGAAGATAATTTAGCCATAGTGGACGGGAAGACACAAATAGCAGTATTACACAATGGAAAATAACGAGAGAGAGAGAGAGAGAGAAAGAGAGAGAGAGAATGATAATGATTATGCACATGCTAAAAAATGGGCTTCTAAACTGATGAAGAATCAACTGAGCTAATAAAAAATATTATGTCCAAAAAAGTCCTCATTTTGATAACAAATTCATGATGGAAGAAAAAACAACCCACAAGAATAACAAGTAATAGATCATGTTGTAATTTCTTTCAATGACAAAAAATTTAGTATTTAACGTATCTCAGATGACCTCCAAGGGGATAATGATTTGTTTTTAAGTAGCATTGTAAGAATTATTTGGAAAATATCTGAAAGAATTGTCAAAATAGAAAAATTACAATACATTTAGTTTAAAAATCTTAATTGTCTTTTATTTGTGATTCTACAATGAGGCAACATCTTATTCTATAAAATAGAGTAAGTGTTCTGATGAGCTAAGCAGAGGAATTTGGCTTTAATAGGCAGAAAAGGACTGAAGAAATCAGAAACAGAAAACAAAAAATGGATTGCTCAATTCCAAGTTACTTTCCTTATGGTATTAAAACACATGTGGACTTCCTTGTTACAGTGACTCATGTTTCCAGGAATCTACGGATTTGGGGAAAACCAGCCCCTTTCACAGTTTCCATTAATTACATGGCAGTTTATACAACTGATTCCGTTAAGGCGAAGTCTGGTCTGATGGGGCCTAGTACAGGAGACTAAAACAATGGCCTCCCATAAATTTGTTTTGCAGTATTTAAAAAAACATAAAAGCAACCATAATGTTAAAGAATTTATTTCTGATAAACAAATTTCTGGGTTCTTGAGGTCTTATGAATTTCTTTCAATAGTTCTGAACTGAGAAATGCTGTGCTCAACTCTATCCTCTTTGAAGTCTTTTTAAAATCTTTACCAACAATTTAATGTATTTTGGAAAATGTGTGCATTTCTTATTCAGCAAATTATCCATGAGGTCTTTTGCCACTATTATTTAGGGAACATCTCTATATATGACTCTTTAGAAACTTAGGGAATATATTTTAATCCAATTCACTGGAATCTTTAAATGACTACTTTGGGGTGTGTGTGTGTGTGTGTGTGTGTGTGTGTGTGTGTTGTACTTTCTAGTCAACCCTAGCTACACATTGACAGCACGCGGAGAGCTCTGAAATAATGCCAATGTGTTAATTTCATCACCAGAAAATACTGATTTTTGTTTGTTTGATAGGTTCATTGAGATCTAGATGTGAGTATTTTGTAAAAAGCTTCTCATTTTTTTTTTAATACTCTGTTATGGTTGAGAAATACCATTTTAGAGGAAAACAATTTTCTTTTGATCTTATAATCCTTAACAGTTTCCCAATGCTGATTAATTATATTTCTGTATGGCTTAAATTGTCAGGGTCATGGTAGAAATGAGTTCTTGTAAGAGCCATGTCTGTCTTAATCCCATTCTCAGATGATAATTTTTTTATAAAAGAATCTTTAAAATCAGTAAGCATGATCCATAGTTAGTTTCCAGAGGTCAATATGAGAACAGTATTGTAGTCTATTTGTTTCAATAATTATTATCATGCATTACTCTAAAATGTTACTGGAACAGAATTTTCACCTGCAGCATCCCTTGATTTGACCACATTAAACAGTTCTGTATAAAAACGTGATGTTTCTGTTTTAAAAATTGAGAAACTGAAAAAAAACCATTTGAGTTGTGTCTAAACAAGCCATCTCTTTATAGAGTTTACTATGATTCATTAGAATTGCTTCAAGACCTGCTTTGCTGAAAGGAACTAGCTTCATATTGACATAAACCAATAGAAGAGGTTGATATTGGGAGTGAATGCAAAATATAATTAGAAAGGCAGATGAGTAATATAGATGAGAACAGAAATTAAATGTCACAAAGCAAAATCTTCTAAGTTTAGAGACAGAAGCATTTATTTACATTTAATATGACTTCTGCTTCTGATTCTTAAATACTTTTTTTCCCTAATAGCTTCTTTCTTAATACCTGATTGCACTTGACTTTTTGGTGCACCTTGCTGATCAGCAAACTGGCTTCATCAGGATGAAAATGTGTGTGTTTTTCAGGAGGAGAGGTGTTGCAAGAGGCTTCAAGAAAAATAAAATATTTCTACAATGTTAATGTTTATGATAGAATGAATAGAAAATGCTGTGGACACAAAATAGTCAAATTCCTCCTAGAAGTCAATTGCTTCACTCCTGCCATATTCTCGTGGGATCCCAAAGGCATCTCAAGGACCTTTTCAATGTATTCTCTTGAAACACTGGCTGTTCATGGCAACACACTTAAGATTGTAGCTCCACTGCAGCAGAAAGAATGCTAATCCCAGTCAGGGGATCTAAAGTTCATGAGACTCTACAGACAAGGAGGGCACTATTTTAGGCAAAAAATAAATCTCTCTGAAATAAATCTTCAGTAAAAATAATTTACCAAAGTTTAATAAGCCTATTATTGTATTTTAAATAAGCTCTGATACTTTAATAATAAATATACATTAAAATTTATTTAAAAAGTCACAGGGGATGCTCTGAATTAGAAGCAATTTTTGAAGTTTAATAGACTGTACGTTCCTTTATTGCACTAAAATATTAAATTATTACTTTTACAAGAATCAGAATATTTATGCATAGCATGTTGTCCAGAAATACATTTTCAAATAGCTTCTGTGTTTGTAACTATTTTGTTTTGAAACATTATGTAGACAGATTACCTAGAGAATTATCAGTGGGTATATCACATGGGAAAATTCTCCCCCCAACACAAACATACAAACACACTAGGGTGCTATGGGGAGTTTTTAATGTCCTCTAAATTCAAGAGAGGTTTTCTTTTCTCCCTCATGTCTTAGCAATAAAGTAATCCTCTCCTCTGCAGTGGTTAAGGGAATAATCAGGCAAATAGAAGTGCATGTGCCAGGGATATTATGACAAAAGAAAGCAGCCAAATTTAAATTTCATTTTATGGTCAACTTACAGTTTTGTAAGTTGTTCATTGCTTTCCAACAGTGAACAGTAGGGCCGACATGGATGGGTGTTAAGCTCCAGGATATTTTTCTGCCTAAAGATCTATCTTTCCTTTCCTGTAGAATATCTCAAATTGCTACATAAAAATGTTATTAGCCACATGCATCTAGCATAGCTCTGCTTGGACTGAAAATTCAGTTGTCTTTCTTATTAATGTTAGTATGGGTTGAGTTCAATAACTTGAGGTTATTTAATTAACAATTTTCAGTTTATACTATATGGTACCTGATACATTGTAGGCAGGTACAACATAGGCTTAATGATGTAAGAGCAGATAAGCCAGTCTTTGAAATAGCAAGGAAAAGAAATTATTGATAATTTTAGCAGAAAATAAATGTACCTAAGGACAGTGATAAGATACAGGCCAAATATCCAATTATAAGTTTCCTCCCTTTTGTATACTTTTGAATGAAGCATACAAAAGTATGATGGATGTGAAACTCCAGCCTGGGAGTTTTTTTTCTGGGAAATTGAATCTTGCCCAGTTGATGGCTGAAAGTGATTTTCCAATTGTTTCTATTTCCTAAATTACCCAGGTTTCTCTTGTGCTTGACCAATGAGGTTTGGTGCTTCATATATATTCTTTTTACATGTTTATAATCCTGCTCATAGGAGTTTCTTTCTACTAAAAATTTAATTTCTCTCCAAACATAAATGCAGTATGTAAATACAAACTATGCTGAAGAAAAGCATCACTCATTTCTTAATCTCTTTGCCTCAAAACGAACAAAAAAATCAACAAACAAATGAACACATAGCTTACTTCTTCTGCAAGACCTCACAGCGTTTTGGTTCCGGAAGGTAATACATTTTTTTTAAAAAAATCTTTTTCTTTTGGTAACTTGTGCATCTGGCTGACCTGATGTTTGTGATTTGTCACTTTAGTTGATATTAAGCTTTTACTTCCAGAAAAATTACTACATGTGCTATTGAATTGTACCCTTGCTAATTAAGGCCAAGACTCCTTTTAAACAAGTGTATCATATATGATAAGCTTGGTGAGTCATTTAAAAAGAAGCAGCTGCTGAGAGAAAAATCAAACCAAAATTTGCTGTGCTAAGGTCAAGTCTCCACATTCAAAGTTAAGTGGAAGATGATTGTGAGAATTTGTATGGTTTGTACAGATCTTAATTTTTTAATTATGGGGGATTTGTGGTTTGTTTTCTCTGCCTTAATGTGCCATGAAGGATGAAATAAGGCTCAAGTCACTATGTTTTTTGTTGTAAAGGTAGAAGGTTAAATTGACTCATAATCAAGAAATATTCATTTTCAAAATAGCAGAGTCAGCTGCTACTGTATGATGTAGTTTTCTTGCTAGGAACACATTTCATGCAATATTGGGGTCATTTCTTCATTTCTGTGGGTAGGGTCTGGAGAGTTTCATGTGTGTAGTGCCTCCTAGAATTCAGTGTCATGAATTTTCCTGTAGGGGTAGGGTGGCTAGTTTTGCAATACCTTTTACTCTTACCTGTGAAGGCAGTGAAGTTTAATTTGCACTCATCTCACAGCAGGAAGAATTGTAGGCATTATTCTACTTGTCCTAAGCTCTTTTACTTTCTCTATGGCTTCCTTGACAGAAGATGCTAGAATATGTCAGATTCTTTTTTTTCCCCTAGGAAGTTTCAGCAGTCTCCTCAGTTCCTTTCACTCTCTCTCTTCTTAGAAGTTCTTATTACTAGAGTAGTTGGTATTTTTATTTTGTTTGCCCTAAAGACAAAACATGATACGTTGCATTACCTAACAAACCAAATACACAGTGTTTAAAACCCTTGAAAGAATTGTCTTTAAAATATAGATGAAGACTGTAAATAGACTACTTAAAAATCTGTTTTTCTAACTGTGAGCCATTATTTAGTCAATTTGTTAAAGCATGAATTCCATTATGCTGTTGACACATTGTTAGGTATTGTTTGGCTTTTTTCCATCTGTCCAAGGAGAGATAGATGAAGAAATTAAAAATGAATATATTGATTTCTAAAAATTATTCATTTAAGCAAAAATGTTGTAGAAATTTACCAAACTATAAAGTCATTTTCAGATTGCTGTGATTCCATGTCATTTTTATTTCCAACTGTTATAAAATACCTTTGGGATTGAATGTGAGTAACTGTGGCTTTATGTCACATAGCAACAATATCTTCAAAATTCTCTTTGACCATTGCTTGAAACAACAATGAAATTAATGAGCTGTTCATAAATTAAATGGTCACTGTGCACTGTATAATTTTTTGGTGAATTGTATTATGAGACAGTTGTATAAAAAGCTAATCAGTTATCTTCTATACTTAATTTTTCTATGCTCAAGAGCTTTAATTCAGAATCCAAATGATGTTTTTGCCTAGAGGGGAAACTATATTTCTAAACTCAACTAAATAATTGGACATCTGCCTATTTATATTTTTAATAGAGTAACATATGTTTTTTAAGGTTCTGTTGAAGGTTTCATCCCTATAGTCTTTATTTAACTAAATAAATATTTCCACATAATTTGAAAAAATATACAGAATACAGATTTACTAAAGAAACACAAATATACTTATAAAATATGCAGAAATTACAGAATTAAATGTTTCATCTGAAACAAAAGATACATGGGAACAGATGGAGATAGATAGATAGATAGATAGATAGATAGATAGATAGATAGAAGATAGAGAGATAGAAAAATGGAAGGAGATAATGTTTTGTGTGGTGTTTCTATAGAAATCTACAGGAATGTTAAAGTTATACAATTTGGAACTATTGCTTCACTTATTTTCCTGTACAAACCACATGTATCTGTGCACAAGTTGTCAAAATGAAACAGAATAGGGGCACCCTCTAAGAGGCCTGCCAGGCACCCTGCAACACTCCCCAATCAGCATGGAGATAATAGAAAATCTTGAGTTCCTTCCAGGGAACTTAACTAAGCACCTAACTAGCACTAAGAAGTAACTGCGTAACACTATAAGCAAGAAGATAATAGTAGCTTAAAACACTATTAGCCATGGAGGTTAGTTATGAGATGTTACCTATAGAAACTGAAGATAACATATGTTTCTGGGTTGTTTTTCATGAATCTGGACTCCCCATCACAGAGATTCACTGGCACTTAGACCTCAGGTATAAGGGAACTGAGGAATGACCTCTGACAGCTGTTCTTTGTTCTGAAATTCGTCCTGAGGGTTTTGGAGGAAGTCACACCCACAGTTAGAGCTAACATTCTTTTCTGCTGACTCCAAAGTTTTAGATAAAGCTTTACTTTCTTAACCAATTGAAAAATCAGAAAAATCTTTGAAACTACCTATGACCTATAAGTGCCTGCTTTGAGATGAGTTGTCTTTTTAGGTCAAATCAATGAATAGACTCTATGTATTGATTTATGAGGTTGCTTTAACTGTCTCCCTGCCTTAACCTGCAAGCCATTGGGAAAATTGAGTCTTGGCTTTGAGCTACCCAATTCTCCTTGCTTGGTGCCCTGTAATCACCCTCCTTTCTCCCACTGGAAACCTCTGTGTAGACATATGGCCTTATTGAACCAGAAGAGTAGACTCTGCTTTGGTTTGGTAACAAAAGTATTGTAAAGTAGTAGCATATTGATTTACCTAGATTCTTTTTATTTGTAATTATTTCAAAAAGCCAGGTAAAACCATTAATGAATGACTTATTCCAGAATCTTTGAGAAATTTTGAAGACAAAGCATCATCTAAACTGGGTTAAAATATTTATAGATATATGAATACTCAGTATTACTTTTTGTAATAACATGGTTTGTATTCTTCAATACAAAGAAAAAGATAAACTAGTTTCTATATATCTGCATCTGGTAGCTTCAGTGCCCAATTATCTATTAACAATTACTTTTTTCTTCTTTTATATCTCTTCTTCTATTGACTTCTTTCTAAAAGAAGAATTTAAATATCATCAAATACCTATATTATATATATAAATAATTTATATGCATATAAGACATATATTTGATGTATATATGTATATGTGTGTGTGCATATATTCGTGTGTGTATATGTATATATATGGTTGGTACAAAACTAATTGCAGTTTTGCCATTGAAAGCAACAGGAAAACCTGCAATACTTTTGCCCCAACCTATATGGTATATATATATATATATATATATATATATATATATATATATATATGTGTGTGTGTGTGTGTGTGTGTGTGTGTGTGTGTGTATTTATGTTCTAATCTAATATCCCTATCAAGCTAGCAGCATCTCTTATTCTTTTCATCTAGGGTCAACTTGCTTGAGAGAATGTCTACTTGTTTATCGCTTGTACATCAAACATTCAACATATGATCATTTGTCTTCTTCCCTTACCACTCCATTGAATCTGATCTCAACAAGAATAGGAATAAGTCTCTAGATGTTAAATACAATGGCCATTTTTCAGACATTATCTGACTCGATTTTGTCAGATAATGCTTCTTTGTCACTATTGGTAACAACTACTTCACTATTGATAAGAACTACTGTATCAATATTGATACATTGTTTGTCACTATTGATAAAACTACTTCTTCCCTAAAACCTGTTCTTTTCTTCAGTCCTGTGACATTAAACTCTCTCTTCTTCCATTTCTTACTGTGAATAATTCTTTCTGCTTTATTTTTAGGGCCCTCTGACCACGTTAGTTGTAGTGTGTCTCTGAGGTTTGTACTAAGCCTACTTTTCTGAAGTCTGTACACTCTCTAAGATACCTCATTTGATCTCATGGCCTTTAAGAGGTGATTAGGTCATGAGGACTCTTCCCTTATGAATGGTTAAATGCCATTATCCAGGTAGTGGGTTAGTTATTGTGGGAGTAATATTCTGATTTAAAAAATGAAAATTTTCTGATTTTCTCTGTCTCTTTTGCTCACTCATTCCCTCACCTTTCTGCTTTTTTGCCCTTCTACCCATTTGCTATGTGATGAAAGCCTTGCCAGATGCCTGTGCCATGCTCTTGGACTTCCCAGCCTCCAGAACCATGAGCCAAATACAATTCTATTTTATAAACTACCCAGTCTTTGGCATTCTGTTATAGCAGCAGAAAATATACTAAGACAAACAGTATATTTATCATTCCAATGAGCACTTGCCATCTGTAATCTTTACCTAGATGTTTTAAGAAACCAAGTATTATTAATTAAACGTTAAAAAAATAACTAGATTAACATTTTAGCTTGCAATGGCACATAAAGCTTGACTTCTCCTCCTTTTTCTCATATTTTTCAATTGAGCAGTCACACATCTATAATAATAACACAGCTGCAAATATATGTGCTGTACCATACCTCTGGCCCAGTGGGACCTGCAGATCCACTGGGCAATCATTTATGAAAGTTACAAAGCACATTAAGTGAATTTCCCTTCTGGATGTGGATGTCTACATGTGTAGCTTAGGAAATGCAAAGGTAGCTACAAGGTATTATTTTCTCCTCATGGCAAAAGCAATTAGTATGCTAAAAAGCATGTGTCCTTCTAGGTCATTTTAGTTGCAAAATTTTTGCATGCAAAGCTGTCTTATTAAGGATAAACAGGGCTTTCTTGTAAAAAGAGACAGCAGCAATCTTAGCTTCTGATATCAGGTGCACATGCACACACACACACAGAACACACATAAAGATTAGAAAAGCAATGTTAAGTCATAATTTGGAATCTATTGATTGTCATTTTTGCAAATAACTACAAATTGATACCCATTTTAGAAAACGTAATTGTGAACAACTTGTTAAAAGTATAGCATACTTAGGCTACAATTTTGTAGGACATTTAGGGTAATGCACATGCAAGACTTTGAAAACATGTTGTTTAAAAAAGAAATAAATATCTTTATTAAGCTCTTTGTGATTTCCAAGAAGTGACAAGGTCAGATTATCTTTGTTGCTCTGGATTTATTATAAGGACACATGAAAGGAAAATACCTGGGGAAACATCCTTGGCAGCTTGACATTTATTTTGGATCTCAGGCTTCCAAGCTCATATAAATGATCTCATGGAGAATAGGAGCCTGAGCTCGGTATTATTTAAAGAATTGGAGCTAAACTCTGGTAGCTTGCTTCTTCCTGTGTACCTAGAATTTGTAGTTCCCAGAGAGAGGATGTGATTAGGATAAAGTACCAACTCAGGGAGCAGTTGCTTCTCTCATGTCTGATTTCCACAGAATGACCTTGGCTTAGTTGCCATTCATGGTCCCACCAAAGAAAGCCAGTGATGTTTTGTTGATGCTGCAGATATGACATAAGCAATCATATTCCAGAGAAACCACCTGGAATTGCTTTTCTACAAGAAGCATACTGTGAAAGATTCAGCGCTGGTATAAAATAAACTTCTCTCAAAATTGCTAAACTGTTTTTCAAAATTTAAAATTAAATAAAATTTGGAGCCCTAGAGTACTTGCTAGAGTAGGTTAGGTCATACTGTGGTAAAAATTTGTTCCCAAATGCCAGTGGCTTAACACAGCAAAGATGTATTTCTTGCTCATTGAATCTGCAGATCAGTGACCATGCCATGTATGAAATCTGAACACCGCAATTGACTACCGAGTAGGCCAAAATGCTTCGATATTTTGACATCATAATCATCTCAAAGTCTCACTCCCGGAGAATAAAAAATTTTGCAAACTCACACCCATGCTATATACTGTACATTGAGTAATACCTATTAATTCCACACATAGTCAGTTGTCCAGAGCTAGTCACATAACCTCAGCTTCAGCCAGGTGCAGTGGGAAGTGTGGAGAAGCTATCCAGTGAGTATAAAATTCTGTTGTCACACTCAGTTTCCTCATCTTAAAAATAGTCATGCTCACAATAAGGTATAGGATTATTATGAGTCAGTGATATATAGTAATTTAGGACCACTGTATAACAAATGAAACAATAAATCAAATGTGCTTAGGACATATTTGTCGAATAGTGAATACTGAAAGAATAATAACCACCATTATTATAGTGCCAGAAAAGGAACTGTTTGCATGACAGGTGCCTAGAGTTTCATAGATTCTTTTTATAGTACATTATAATTTTAAGGATCACTTCAAAACAATTTCATGAACTTTAGCTATTATTTTTATTTCCTCCGTCTATTTTTTCCTTGGTGATTTTACTTTCATCTGATTGAATGACATTTCAACTATAGTTTGAAACACTTGAGCATTTGATTTTATCATAATAACTGAAAACATTGTTTTCAAGAGGCAGCTTGGTTTATGACTGCAGGTACCGATGTATTTGGATTAGACTTAGATATTGGACATCAGGAAATTTTTAACCAAAATTTTATGCTCTTTCCATGGATTTAATGGGCCATACTTATTCAAATCCATTCAAGTCAGTGTGTTTATTTTGTGCATGTAACTGTGTTCTAGAAGCTACAAAGATGAATCAGGCATATCTGTGGCCTCAATAAGTTACAATATTGATGACTAGGTAGAAAAATATATACATAGTGATAATACATGCAGATTAAGTTCTAAGGGTCAGTAAAATACATAATATTCAGCCAGATAGTCATGGAAGGTAACTCAAAAGAGAAGGGTTTTAGAGATAATGTCAATAGACATGCAGGATTTTGGAAGGTGGAGAGAACAGTCCTAGCCTAGAAACAAAGAATGTTATGATATACACTTGGAAGAAATAGACTAAGCTCAGATAAAGGGCTTTTGAAGGCTATAGTAACAAATATTGCTTAACCTGATAAGTAAAGTGGATCTGCAGAAACTTTATTTTTATTTATTTCACATACCATAGCCAGGTTTTATATAGACACAAATTCCCCTACTTTAAAAAAAAAAAAAAACTAGTAAGTTCTTGAATTGAACATTATTTCCCATAAAAAATAGGAAACTTTATGTCTCCAAAAACTGTTTGACCTTGTACTACCACTTTTTCTTCTGAAATATTTTTCCAAGTAACCTTCAGTCCATTCTAAACCAGATAAAACAAATGAAACAACGCACCCAATATAGATGGTAAGAGCTAATGTGTATATAAGTTAATGCTGCAGCTTTCTGTTTTTCTTTCTGAGACTTTTGGGAGCTTTGAAGGAGTGGGGAGAAAATCAAATGAAGGATTTTTGAAAATTTGTCAAGATTTTCCAAATAGAAACTGTTTAAAATAAATTAATGGAAGGCCTGATATTTTTGCACGTATAAGAAAGTTTCCAGTAAGATTTCCTTACTTTTTGGATCTGTCACATAGAAGGATGATGTAATTAGTATATTCAACCTTAATATTTGGAAAACTGATTAGATTAAATACAACATGACAATAGTTTGAAATTATATTTGGCTGATGTGTTTGATGTTGATTTGTGAAGAACTATGTCACCAGAAAAAGTTTTATCGTATCTGGAGAAATTAGGCCTTAGAAAGAATTCTTTTCAAAATAATTCCTTGTTGAATGGTAAATACGTTTCCTTTTGGTACAAGCCACTGGAAACAGGATAGTTATATTTTCACTTAGTAATAACCTTTTTAAAAAGTTCTGGTTGAATATTTTAAAAATAACTGCTAATTATGTACAGCAGTGTCCTGCAGCAAACCATAGAGTATGCATTTAAAATATCAAGTTATAACATAAATCATACTGAGTCTTGTTATAATTCCATGTGCCAAAAAACAGAGCAAATAAAGATAAATACTAACTTTAATCTGTTTACATATATAAATAGATGTATATAGGTGCCTGAATAAATGTTACAGTGAAAATATTATTTCTAAATGCATCAGGCTTTAGTTTTGTTATACATTGATGGCACACTATAAGGAACATGAGCAAAAATAATGGAGGCTTTTCATTTTTTGCAATGGATTATTTTCTGCTATTCATTTGGCAGAGGCCTATAATAAACTTGATTGTTTCTTTCTTTTTTTTTATTTCATTTTAGGTTTTGGGGTACATGTGAAGAACATGCAAGATTGTTGCATAGGTACACACATGGCAGTGTGGTTTGCTGCCTTCCGTCCCCTGACCTGTATCTGTCTCTTTTGGCTTTGTTTCAGTTCAAAACTGGAAACCGTGGTTGCTTCAGAGTCACTTAATGCTATTTTACTTAGAACCATTATGCTCTTGTCATTTCACAAAATTATGTATGAGAAATGATTCTCAGCAAGCATTCTTGGACATGAGAAAGAATTTCTACTGTTTAGCCAAACAACATCAATTTCAGTTTGTACTCAGTGTAAATGCAAATACCTAAACACAATGTTGTTAAAGAATAAGTGACAACCTACAGAATGAGAGAAAATATCTTTAAGATATACACTGACAAGGGGTTAATGTCCAAAATGCATAAGGAACTCAAACAATTTAACAGCAAAAATTCAAATAACCTAATTTTAAAATGAGCAAAAATTGAAGTAGAAATTTCTCAAAAAAAGAAGAGAAATTGTCAACAGCTATATAAAAATATTACTCCACATCATTAAACATCAAGGAAATGTGAATCAAAACCACAATGAGGTTATCTCCCCAGTTAGAAAGGCTATTATCAAAAGACAAATATAGCAGGTATTGGCGTGGATGTGGAGAAAGGGGAACTCTTACCGACTATTAGAGAAAATGTAAGTTAGTACAGCTACTCTGAAAAATCATATGGAAATTTTGCAAAAATTCAAAATAGAACTAACATATTATTCAGCAATTTTTCTACTGAGTATATATCCAAAAAATGAAATCAGTATGTCCAAGAGATACTTGCACTCTCATGTTTATTCACAATAGCCAAGACAGAGAATCCATCTAAGTGTACATTGATAGGTGAATGAATAAGGAAAATATACAGAAATGAATAAGAAAATTAAGAAATAAGAAATGAATAAGGAAAATATACAGAGTGAAATACTATTGAGTCATAAAAGAAAAAGAATCCTGTAATTTGCAACCACATGAATGAACCTGGAGGACATTATGTTAAGTAAAACAAGCCAGGCACAGAAAGACAAGTACCTCACGATCTCACTCATATGTGGAATCTTAAAAAATTTATATTATATAAGGTAGAAAGTGTAATGGTGGTTACCAGAAGTGGAGGTGGTTGGGGGAGATAGAGAGATGGGAAGATGTTGTTGGTCAAAGGATACATAATAAGATGGAAGAACATGTCATGAGACCTATTGTGCAGCAAGGTGACTATAGTTAAAGGTGCTACAGTCTATTCATAAAAAAATGTAAGAAAGTGGTTGTTATGTGCTCTACCCACAGAAAAGATAACTGTTATTTATGAAAGGATAACTAGAGGTAATGCCTTTGTTAACTAGCTAGATTTAACCATTTCACAATTGTTTGTGTGTGTGTGTGTGTGTGTGTGCATGTATAAAATGCTGTATATATAATGAATGTATATATTATATACCTTAAATCATATTGTGCATGATAAAAACATACAATATTATCTGTCATCTTAGCAAAATTTAAAAACAAAGATGGTATTGTTGATGAGAATATGCTGACATGCTATATTGTTAGGAATGTCTATAGGATATTTTTTCATAATTGAAGTCATGTTCTTATTAGTTTAAAAAATGCTCTCTTTACCAACATTATGATATATTTATAATCTGAGATGTATTATATTAATAACTCTCAACTTGAGATAAATGCAGACACTTTCCTTCTGAAAATGACTGTTATTTTAAAAAGGTATAATAATTTTTATCTTTTTTACTTCTTTACTTCTGATTCAAGGAATCCCGCAAGTTTCTCAGACACTTGACTTTCCAGATTGAAACTTTATAGAAAGAAGCCTGATATGGTAATTGAAGGGGGATGCTCTTAAAGATATGAACTATTTGGTGAGTTCAGGATGTGCCATCTCAAAGCTGAGATGACAGAATGGGATAAGGATATACAGCTTCTAAGTTGTTCTTTAAGCTCATCTCCAAAAGGGTAAAATCTCATTTTATTGTATTTGATAATATATTTAAAAACAGCGAGAGCTTATTGAGGGTTGCTATGTTTTTCGTACTTGATTTATTATTCCACAAATCCATATTAAATTTAATTTAAATGCTTTTGAAATTTTCACATATAATCAGCTCTTTTTCTAGAAATTCTATTTTCTTCTCTTGAGCTGTAGATAAGTTCTCTTACTCAGTGCCATATAGTTGAAATTACAGTAGATTCGTGTGGTATTTACTTTTCAGTAATCATAGGGCATTCAATAATCTATTTCTTTCTTCCCTTTTCTTTCACGAAATATTTTCCACATACCTGCCCGCTTTTGAGCCTGATTCCTGAGATACTGAGGAAGCTCTTGTGTTCATAGTATGCCATTATGATATTTATTCCCACATAGACATCATTGCTCGCCATTGAGGTGCTCTGAAGAAGTCTTACCTTCCTGCCCATCTGCACATTTCCCCTTTATTTTTTCTGCTTGAAGCCATACATCCCATTCTAACCCCTTCCTCACCCATACTTTTCAGCTCAAAATGAGAACTTTTCGTTTCAACTAGTTTAAGTCATTCATTGAAAGGGGTAATAACTCAGTAGGGATCAAGAAATGACTAGAAAAATGGTTAAGAACAGAGTTATATTTTCCAAGTAAAAGGAGAACAAACGTGAGAAAATAACTAAAAGCACACTAAGTTTCATGTCTGGAAAAATGTCGATTTCATCATTTGGTCTTCATGCCTAACAACTCTCTTAAGGAATAACATCAGAGCAATTCTGAAATCTCCTCATGCGTGCATAAATTGTAACTTTCATTCTCATTTACATGCAATAACCAGTAGATGCTCCTGGAAACTAGCTAGCAAAATATACATTACTCTCAGCCATCGTAAACATCTATTCACATTTCTTCCAAAAAAGCATTTTCTTATAAAGCTATATTAGGAGTTGGTGTACTCCGTAGCATTTTGTTATAAGAAGAAGTTGTTTGAAAAGTCGTTGGTAGTCTGCCCCACGTTTGTTGAAAGAATTATCATATTTGTACCTACAGGCAATTTTTCTGTCTGACATATTTTCTTCAAAACAATGATTTCCAAAAATGTAGTTGTGCATTACAATGCTTGAGGGACTTTTACAAAAGCTAGAAAAACAGCTATCTAGATTTGGTGAATCAGGATTCCTAGGCTGGGAGCAGTAATCTGCATTTTTATCAAGATGTATGTATTAGTCCGTTCTCATACTGCTATTAAGAATACTATGGGAGACTGGGTAATTATAAAGGAAAGAGGTTTAATTGACTTACAGTTCTGGAGGCTTAACAGGGAGTGTGACTAGGAGCCCTCAGGAAACTTACAATCATGGCAGAAGGTGAAGAAGCAGCAGGCACCTTCTTTGCAAGGTGGCAGGAGGAAATGTGTGAGAGAATGAGGAAGTGACAAACTTTAAAGCCATCAGCTCTCATGAGAACACACACAATCACAAGAAAAGCATGCAGGAAAACTGCCCCCATGATCCAATCACCTCCCACCCAGTCCCTCCACTGACACATGGGGATTATAATTCAAAATGAGATTTGGGTGGGGACACAAAGCCAAACCATATCACTTTGTGACCTGGATCTTGAAAACACTACTCTGAGTCTTTTTATGCCCATTCTGAACATCTTAGATGAATAGATCTTAAATCTAGTCAGTTATCTAAATCATCTTGGGAGCTTTTAAAATACGTAATATTCGCAGGTCCCATCCACAAAATCATGATTATGTAGATCTAAAGATGGTCAACCAGAATCTGGAATTTTCAAAAGCATCTCAGATGATGCTTGTCATAGCTATATTTAAGAATGCCACCTTGAAAAATATCAATAGCAGTCTTATCTGTAGTATTCTGAAGGTTTAGAAAAATCCAAATTTGGGAATCGTCTGAATTTTTTTAAATGCACAGAGTAAATGAAAGTATTTGACTGCTTCAATGTGAAAACGTAAAATAGCTATCATTTACCTTTCTCAAAAATAATATTATTACACTGTTGTATTTTTTAAAAAATATGTGCCAGATTTTCATTGCAACGTTTAGTACATTTTACCTATTACAAATACGTGTATGGATACAAATGGAGTATCTGAAGTGGTTCTCTTTCCTAGTTATCATATTATCTTGTTCAGTCCCTGAAAAGCTTATTATAATGTTTTATTTATTTGTTCTTATGTCTTTTCTTCTTAGAATATTAACTCCATGAGGATAAGAACTCTATGCTATATTCACTAGTGCACTCCTAGGGCCTAGAGCATTGACTGGTACATTGTTGGTTCTCAATACATATTTATTGAAAGAACAGATGTATACTATACGTGTATATAATATTTATGTGTGGGTAGTATATGCAAAACATATATCTATCTATGAAATTGACATATTAACCAATCATTCGTACACATGCACACATACACAATGTAGGTAGGTATGATTTCCTGGCTGCTAACAAAAGCACATTTTATTAATCATGAAATTTATCTTATACACAAAGGCATTTGAGTCTCTTCCAAATCTCAAATAAAAAGGAAGTTTAGTAGTCAAAAATATAGCTTTATTTCTTTCATCTGAGAGGGACCTACAGGCTGTGATTTGGATTTTCTATTAGCGTTTTTTAAGAGGAGTCACACTGCTCCTCAGGTGTTATGAATCACTCACGCTTAGTGTACTACTTGAAGAGCAGCTGAATCGTCCTGGAATCACGGTGCCTCACGAGGAATGTGTCAACTATTTTAATCTTCATTCACATGATGGAAAGTGTAGTGAACGACACTGTTATATTGTAACATTGCCGAACTTCAGAATCAAGTCGCTAAAAATATTTTCTCACTTTGTAAGATAGTGGGGATTCTAAAAGCTTAACTCTAAAAAACATCTTTAAAAGATGAGGTCTTTATGACTGCATATTTTGTCTCTGGGTAGTAACCTTTCCAATTGAAGAGTATATCTCAGAGATATTCAGCTTAGGGGATTCTTGGTTCCTCAGACAAGTTAGAGTACTGTGTGTGCCTCTGCATGAGGAGACTGGTGTAGGTAGGGCATACTCATTATTTTCTTCACTTGCACATTCATTCATTACACGATCTTCACTCTAGTACCTTTTGTATTTCAGGTACTGTGTCAGGCTTCCTATAGGAAATGAAGGAGAGTATTAATGATGGATTCAGTACAATGTGGTAGGTGCTGGGACAGTGGTATATACAGAGGCCTCTGAGTCAAACAAGGGCATCTATAGGCAGTGGTATCAAGGATGGCTGCCTGGAGCTGCAAGTACTTGTGCCAGATCTTGAGGACGGGTAGCATTTACTCATTCCACATGTATTTATTGAGTGCCTTATTCAGAACTAGGCTTAACTTTGGGCATACTGTGGAGAAACTAAACAGACATGTACACTGCCCTCATGGAACTTGCAGCCTGGGAGGGAGCACAGACAAAAAAGAAATAGTCTCCAAGTAAAAATATGTGATAAGTGAGGGAAAAATGCAAAAAGCTGTAAAAGCATTGCAGCTGGACCAAAATTTTTATTAATTGCTCAAGGTGAATGTTTCTTTGAAGAAATGGCATTTGAGCTGACTTCTTGTTAAGCAGAAGTTAGCTAAGCAAGGACAGAGAGAAGAGAGTATCCCAGATCACAAGAACAGAGTTTCCTTTATTTTATTCAAAGAACTTTGGTCTAAAAAATGCAAAAATAAAGAAAATGGGGTTTTACATCATTAACTTTACTGAGCATTATGTTAATTTAAAATTTTAGAACTCAGCAATAAGTGCAGATTTGAAAAATAATATAAAAATAGCCTGAAAATGCCTTTATTCTTTTTAAATTGTTTCCCCTGTTTTGTTTTTAATTTTTAATTTTTATGAGTAGATAGTAGATGTATATATTTTTAGGGTACGTGGGATATTTTGATACAGGCATGTAATGTGTAATAATCACATCAAGGTAAATGGACTATCTATCACCTCAAGCATTTATGATTTCTTAGTGTTATAAATATTTCAGTTATAGTTTTTTAGTTATTTTTAAATGGATAATAGATTACTGTTGACTGTAATCATTCTATTGTGCTATCAAATACTAGATCTTATTCATTCTAAGTATATTTTTGTCTGCTTGTGGTTTTACCTATTTATTTTTAAATTATCAAAGAGGAGCAAGAGGTACTTTAGAAATAGTTGTCAGAATGTTGTTTGTTTTTTTCAATTATGTAGTCGCTTTTGATTTTATGATTTTATTGCCATTGGGTTTTTATTTTTTTAATTTTCACACATCAGCTTATATTTGGCTCAATGCAGCCACCAAACACTGTAAAAATACACAAAGACTATACCCACTGCAGCATTACGACCTTTCTAACTTTTCAGTCTTCAACAAACTTTTCTATTTATTATTCTCTAGCCATGATAATTTACTCTTTTCAGATTGTATTCTTTGTCCATCTCCACTTTCAGTACATTTATGTTCTCAATCAGTATTACCATCATGCAGTACAGCACATTCATTAGGTCTCCGCTTCTGGTCTTCAGTGACGCAAATGCTTACTCGTGTGTAAAGGGGCAAAGACTTTCATTTGGTTTTTAATCTAAGAGGGCAATAGATAAATCACAGTTTCTGAACCAAGAACCCCAAGTCTTCTTTGAGGAACTGACATTTAAACTGAACATTAATGAAACTGGCCTTGTAGTAACAAGAGAGAGAAGAGCACTCCAAGAGAATAAGGGAGAGACAGATATTGCAGGCAGTGGGTCCTGGCATTTACAGAATGAAAGCATTATGACTCATTCAAGGAACCATTGTTAGTTTTGAGGGCTATACTGAAGTGTAAATACAGAGAAAAAAGAAACAGAGGTGTTTCAGTGTTTGTTTTATTCAGAGGAAGGAAACAAGAGAAAGGAAGATGAAAAAATGATTGATTCTTACAGTGAATCTCGTGGCTTTGTCTCTCCAGTATCAGTTCTTGCTTCATCTTGCAATAGCATCCCAGTTTCCATGGGTTCCTCTCTCCCCTTAAGTCCAGGTAGTTTCATGGGAATTGAATGAGCCCCTGGTTCTAAGCCTGCCTACAATCTGATAATGATATCTCCTTGGCCAAAATGATTGCTTCAGAGTTTGACTTATTACCCAATTAGGGACAATGACTTCAATTCCAGAAACTTTTCCAAAACTTTTGGGAGGAGGGAATCTCTCTCTTAAATAAAATTGGGGCTGGAAGCTTGTAATATTGGCATAGCAAAGGTCAATAAAGATTAAATCCAATAGGGGGGAATACAGAAATTAATGATTATGAGAAAACTACCAGCACGTAAGACATTGTTTGGCCTTACAGGCACAATCACATCCTAAGCTATAGGCATTACAGTGACATGAACCAAAACATTTCCTTTTAACATAACGTAAGTTTGAGTTGGGTTTCTGTTCTTGCAATTAAAGGTCCTACATTATATAAAGTTTAATAGGACAAAATTCTGTTCTCCTAAATCTAAAATACCAACATTTCTGGAGCTTCTCAATTTCCGTAGCACGTCACAGGTTTCCTTCTTAATTTTCCAAATTGACAGCTTGTCATTACATTGGACTTACCTTTTTAAAAAAATTAGAGTAGGAAAATATTTCATTTATCATCTTTCTAGTTTTGTTTTTCCTAAAGCTAGTAATACACTAAGAGTAAATGCATATTCTATATTAAAGTTTTACTTCTGTCCCTAAATCATGCATAGTAAACTGTTTCTTGCTTTTTCTAGAAATATCTTGCTGGAAAAACTTGATCTTAAGCCCTTGGTTATCCAACGATAGATGTTTTATTTTTAGCATTATCTTTTTTGCTTATTCTACAACAAACATTATGTCCTTCAACTGATATTTCAGAATGTTAAGCAATTTTTGCATCTTTCTAAAGCCAATAAAGATTTAGCTTTCTTAAATGATTGCCTAGAGCCTACATAATCTCCTTTAAATCTTCTAGGATATTTGATCTGCTGATTCAAATAGTTTTTTCAGTAATATGTTTTCTACTTTATTGATCTGATAAACTGTCTGAAACAGAAACTGAGGTACTAGTGTTATAAAAAATGAGAAAGTTCAGTGAGGCAAAACCTATACTTAGAGTTAATGACATATTTATAGAGATAAAAGGAGCTGCTATATTACATTAGAGATTTAAATTCTTTAAATTCGAATATTAAAAAACAAACATTTTAATTTATTCACAATCTCTAATCCAAATACATAAATAATATTTCCCTTACTTCCACACATAGTTGAAGATATATTAAGGAGCACCCTAAACCCAAATTACATGTGGATATTTTAGAAGCACAATAGAGCTGCTAAGTTTGAGATAATGAGAGCTGATTTCAGTAAAAAGCATGCTAAAATGGTGTGGTGAAAAGTAACGCTCAGCCACAAAGACCACCCTGTTGAGAAGGTACAGGCTCTTGTTTTTTAAAGAGGCATTTGGGCAAATGGTCAAGTAAACAGACTAGAACCGGGCTTTGAAAACGATGAGAAAGTTGTGTTTGTTGATGGGGAAAAATGTGAGAAAGAGAATAAGCATAGAGTATTTATTAAGAGCCTAGGCTTAGCTGATGCTCAAATACAAATTAAAATTTGAACCCACAACTTACTAACAGAGTGGTCTTGGTCAAGTGATTTCACTTTTTTAATTGCATTTTAATTTTTAATTTGTATGGATACATAATTGTACATATTTAGGGGATGTGTGTAATAGTTTAATAGAAGAACATAATGTTTAATGACCAAATCAGAGTAATCAGGAAATCCATCACCTCAAACATTTATTATTTACTTATTAGGAACATTCCAATTCTGTTCTTTTCGTTATATTAAAATATAATATTATTTTAACTATAGTTGCCTTATTATTATTATTATTGTTAACTATAGTTGCCTTATTGTGCTACTGAACATTAGATCTTATTTTTTTAATCGAACTGTATTTTTGTACCCATTAACCAACCCATATTTAATCCCCCTGACCCACCACCCTTCCCAACATCTGGTAACCATTGTCGTACTGTCTACTTGCATGAGTCTAACGTTTTAGCTCCCACATATGACTGAGATATACAGTATTTGTCATTCTATGCCTAGCTTATTTCATGAACTATACCTGCATGTTGTTACAAATGACAGGATTTTATTTTTTAATGGCTGAACAATATGCCACTGTGTATATATACAACATGTTTTCTTTATCCATTCATCTATTGATGGACTCTTAGGTTGATTCCATATCCTGGCTATTGTGAATAGGGCTGCAATGAACTTGGAGGTGCATATATTTCTTCAATATAATGATTTCCCTTTTTTGAGGCGGGATGAGTACACAGATAGTTGTGGAATTGCTGGATCATATGTCAATTATATTTTCAGTTTTTTGAGGCACCTCCAAATTGTTCTCCATAGTATCTGTACTAATTTATATTCCCATCAAAAGTGTACAAGGGTTCTCCTTTCTTGGCATTCTCACCAACATCTGTTATTGTCTTTTTATAAAAGCCCTTTAACTGATATCTCATTGCAATTTTGATTTGAAGTTTTGTGATGATTAGCTACATTGAACATGTTTTCATATACATGTTGGCCATTTGTATGTCTTCTCTTCAAAAATGTCTATTCAGATCTTTTGCCCATTTTTAAATCAGATTTCGTTTTTGGCTATTGAGTTGATTGAACTTCTTATATGTTTTGATTATTAATCACTTGTCAAAGGGGCAGTTTGCAAATATTTTCTCTCTTTCTGTGGATTGTATTTTCACTTTGTTATTTTATTTGCTGTGCAGAAGCTTTGATCTCATTTGTCTATTTTTATTTTGTTGCTTGCACTTTTGGGGTCTTAAGAAATCTTTGCTCATATCAGTGTCTTAGAGCATTTCTCCAATATTTTCTTCCAGTAGTTTGATAGTTTCAGATATTAAATTTAAATATTTGGTCCATTTTTATTTGATTTTTTTGTATATGGTGAGACATAAGGTTTAATTTCATTCTTCTGTATGTGAATAAACAGTTTTCTTAGCACCATTTGTTGAAGAGACTATCCTTTCCCAAAAGTATGTTCTTGGCAGCTTTGTAAAAAACGAGTTGACTATAAATGTGTAGTTTTATTTCTAGGTTCTCTATTCTGTTCCATTGATCTATGTGTCTGTTTTCATACCAGTACCATACTGTTTTGGTTACTATAGCTTTGTAATATAATTTGAAACCAGGCAATATGATGCTTTCAACTCTGTTCTTTTTGCTCAGGATTGCTTTGTCTATTTGGGGTCTTTCGTGGTTCCATATAAATTTTGAGATTTTTTTCTATTTCTGAGAAAAATGAATAGACTTTACTTTTAATTTGATTAACTCTTGGGGAGCCTCAGTTATCTCATCCTGGCAAGTGGCTTGATATGGATGTCAGTTTCTTCATGTGTATAAAAAATAGATGATATCAACATTATGAACTGTTGAGAAATTTAATGAGACCATTTACATAAAGCTCTTTGTAGAGTGATATTTAATAAGTACTCAGCAAATGTTAAATATTATAATTATAATTAAGATGGTGACAGCAAATTATTATTTGGGATTCTGGAAGTTAAGAGAATCTGAAAAGTAAGACCATATTATTCAGAAAAAAAAAAAACTGCACTAGCTTGAGGACAGAAGCTTAGTCTTAGAAGGACATATAACATTCTGCTGTCTGCAAAGCAGGAATCACACAAAGATAGTAACTGGTCAATAACGGTGGATTGTGAGAGGGATAGAGAGAGATATTAAAAGTGACTAGTCTATTCTGCCCCATACTCTCAGCACTTCACAGATCTTTGGGCTTGTATAAAGTTCAGTTCTATTTCAATACACCAAGGGCTAATGGAGTTGGGATTACTTTGACACTTTTCATCTGGTCAACATTATCAAATGAGATGTCCAAGAACTTCAAATTAGACAATCAGTAGATCCAGCTGTGTGAATTAGAACTGGCAAAGGCAGGGATATGAAACTACATGATCCATGCCAAGCTCTTGGAACAATGCCAGCAAATACTACTTGTAATTGTGATTTCCTTCTTGACACTTTCTACTCTTGACTTACCTGATAACCAGGGTTGCCAGATTTAGCAAATAAATAATACAAGATGCTCAGATACATTTATTTAACAGAGAAGCTATGACTAATTTTAAATATAGGTATTTCCCAAATTTTGCATATATTTAATAACCTCAGTGATAACCCACTTTCCTGGATTTCCTTTTTTCCTCTGCTATACATTCTGAGTCTTCATTGGTGATTCCTTCTCCCCATGAAAGACATTGTCAAACTTCTTCCCACCTTGTAAACTTAGCATATGGTATTGTCTTTGAAAAAAAAAAAAAAAAAAACATTCTACCACTGTTAGCCTGGCTGCATTAGGCTAATCCTTTAAGTCTGGACATACTCATATTATCCCCACATTAAGTTAAATTCTTTATCACATAGTTTCACAGCACAATTTACAGTGCATATTACATTTCCATTTGTTGAATGTTTATTGCTGTCTTTCAGCTAAACTCTATGGGGCAAGAATTATGTTTGACTTGATCTCTACTGAGTCTCCTGCACTTGGGACAGAAAACATACTTAATAAACACGTGTAGAATGTAGCAGGAACAACTTTTGTTACTACGATTATTAACCAGCACTAGTATTTTGCTCTTCATTTTTCCAAAATATTTCAAAAATACTAAAAAGTATGCTTCTATTACATACTAATGAGATGTTAGTCATCAACAAGTTTCCATTGAGTATTGTTTATTCCTGTTTTCTAATATAATAATACATATTAACTGAGCACCTGTAATGTCCTTGGTGCTGTGGGAAGTGCTTACAATATTCAATTGTATCCACAGTCAATCATAATAAAATCAATTTTAATTCACAGAATGTTAATTAATAATCTAGAATGTCAGCCGGTTAACTTAATATTTGGCAGGATATTGTTATTTGGAAAAAAATTGCTTGTAAACCAAGGATAATACTTAATATGGGCAGGACAACTCAAGATATCAAGCACAAAACAGAAAGCTTTTGGTGAGTAAAGGGAGTTAGTGGCAGCATAAAGAGATAATATCACAATATTCAATAATTTGATTCTTTCTTTTCCAATATTTAGAGGTCATTTCTGTCTAGATGATGAATATTACAATTATTAGACTCAAATAAGATACTTATTGACTGTAAATTTTTACATAATATCTTTTGTTTTACTAAGCCATTAAAAATAACTGTCATAATGCATCCCACCAGAAGTATTATAATTTTCTAAATATTATAATTTGTTCAGTTATAAATATTTTTAAATGATGTTCAATGTTGAAAAGCCACAGATGTCTTATCAATAACATAATTACAAATTATTTCTTTGTTGTGAATAGCTCCCATGTGATGAGTAATTTTACTCATATAAATGAGTATGTTTATTCAGTTTCTGCAAATGATATTATCTACCTTTTTAAAATGCTTAGTATCTACCCTTTCTGAGGACTGTAACTCCCTGTTCCCATAATGCAAGGTGTTTTAAATTATTCAGAGACAAGAGAAAATATTAAATGAAGATACTGTCAAAATTTTACTATAGTTACTAGACTATATTAATACAAGTTTCTACAATAAAGTCAAGGTTGGATACAACCACATTTTTATATTATTTATTTTTTTTAAAATACATGTACAATAGAAGTTTAGTGTGCTTGCACACATAGTTTGTTTTATTGTGCTATATTTCTTGTGCTCCAAATATATTACATTTCTTAGAAATTGATGGTTTGTGACAACCCTGTGTCAAGCAAGTATTTTGGAATAATTTATCTGATAGCATCTGCTCACTTGGTGTCTCTGTGTCCTATTATGGTAATTCTTACAAAATGTTAAACTTTTTCAGTTTTATAATACATGTTATGGTGTTCTGTGATCAGGGATCTTTGATGTGACTGTTGTAGTTGTTTTGAGGGTACCACAAACCACATGAATATAAGATGATGGACTTAATCTATAAATGCAGGTGTTCTGACTACTTCATCGAGCAGCTGTTCTCCCATAGCTTCTTCTCTCTTCCAGCCTCACTATTCCCTGAGACACAACAATATTGAAATTAGTCCTGTTAATAATCCTAGAGTGGGCTCTATATGTTCGAGTGAAAGAAATAGTTACAAGTAACTCTTTAAACAAAAGTCTCCCGTTTTAAATAAAAATCTATAAATGATTTAGTTTAGTGAGGAAGCTACGTCAGAAGCCAAAATAGGCCAAAAAGCTAGGCCTCTTGGGCCAAATAGTTAACCAAGTTGTGCATGCAAAGAAAAAGTTATTGAAGGAAATGAAAAGTGCTATTCCAATGAACATAAAAATGGTAACAAAGGGAAATAGCTTTATTGCTGATACGGAGAAGGTTTTAATGGTCTGGCTGGAAGATCACATTGGCTATAGCAGTTCCTTAAGTCAAAACGTAAGCCAGAGTAAGGCCCTGTCTTCAATTCCATGAGGGCTAAGAGAGACAAGGGAGCTGCAGAGGAAAAGCAAGAAGCTAACAGAGTTTAATTCATGGAGTTTAAGGAAATAAGACATCTCAGGATACAAAATCATTGTGCAGAAATCACAAGCATTTCTATACACTGATAACAGACTAACACAGGGCCAAATCATGAGCGAACTCCCATTCACAGTTGCTACAAAGGGAATAAGACACCTAGGAATACAACTAACAAAGGATGTAAAGGACCTTTTCAAGGAGAACTACAACCCACTGCTCAAGGAAATAAGAGAGGACACAAAAAAATAGAGAAACATTCCATGCTCATGGTTAGGAAGAATGAATATCGTGAAAATGGTCATACTGCCCAAAGTAATTTATGGATTCAACACTATCCCCATCAAGCTACCAAAGACCTTCTTCACAGAACTGGAAAAAACCACCTTAAACTTCATATGGAACCAAAAGAGAGCCTGCATAGCCAAGACCATTCTAAAGCAAAAAGAACAAAGCTGGAGGCATTATGCTACCTACCATGTAGAAAGTGTATGGACTTCTCAGCATCTATCCCAACATTCCCATCCAATACTCTTTTTAACATGGAGAATTCAACTCCACAAATGGCATTAAAAATTGCATCTTTTGAGAGTCTTAAAATAGAGCTGTTAACATATTAGCAATCTGTTAGCAGTCTGGGCTGTCATGAGCAAGAACCCACGCACAGTATGAGCCATTGTTTATTTTTGGTCACACCAAGAAAGTACAACATTTATTTTAATAAACTAAGGCATAAAAATCCCCAGTAGGTTGAGATGCACCAAATGGGATATTGATAGACAACAAAATGTTGTTGACTCTTTATAAGGACAGAGGACAGACTGGGAGCTTGCAGCTTGATTTTAACTCTTATAAAAATAGGCAAGCCATTCTCTTGGTCACTCTAGGAAGGAATCTCAATTACTTTGCTAGCTTTTTCCTCAAGTGGTGATTGGTTGATGCCATTATTTACAATCCACGAGGATTGTTTTTCAAAGAGATACTCAGTTGGAAACATGAAGCAGTATGCTCTTAGCCAGCCGTACTGAGTTATTTTTATTCCCCCTTGGGAATAGTAAAGTATGGTTCTGCACATACAGTACATGATTATGGCAAGACATTTTAAATGGGACAGTATTGGGCATGAATGTGTAGATACCAGGGTGAACATTGGGCAGTGCCTGCAGAGCATAATTCATACTACCTATCTCTGGTGGTTGATATCCTGAAAAGGAGAAGCTCATAGTAATATTATTATTATACATAATGCATGTTTATCTATGGAGATAACTTTTATGCTTACTTTTTGAATTTGGCCTTTCACTTGGAGTCAGAAGAGGAAAATTACTGACTTGAAACACAGAGGCTGAAGAAAACAAAATATAAATAGGGCTTTGATGAGAATCCGTAGGCCGGTTTGCAGTGCACAGACTGTGCTTGCATAAGAATTACAAGCCCCTCAAATGAAGGAATTTCTGCAGGAGAATGGCCATCACAGGTGGGAAGCAATTTTAGACATAGTGGCTTCCTCACTAGAGACCTGGGACCAGAGTAAGAGACATCATTAGTACAATAATGTACCGCGCAAGATGAAAACTGCATCAGCAGAGCAATCCTGTGTGCTTATATGAGACAAATAATTTGTTTTCTTTTCATTTACAGTAAAAGTAGTCACTTTTATTTTTTCCCTTTATTCTGAAAAGCTTCTTTTTTTTCAGAAACTCATAAACAATTGTCCACAACCATAACTGACTGTTTTCTCGAGTGAGTCTTAACCTCATTCTCTTTGGTTGTTGAAGAATTAAGTGAACTGACCTGGCTAGGATGAGTTTTGAAGAGATAGGACAGGTGGTGGAAGTATTTCTTACTTGCAATAGCATATTGATGGAGCCCAAGAAAAGTTCAGTTTCATAGAATATGAGGGCTAGAGTTCAAAAGAGTATACACATAAGTTTGCAAAACAAGTTACAGACATTTGGAACTGGAGTGCTGAGCTTTGCAATTTCAAGATTGGGTTGAAAAGGTGAGTTGATGTGGAACTCCTGGCATCTGGACATTTTCAGGAAGCTGCTGTATGAAAGAGGAACATTCACTTAAAAGGGTTGAGGACATTTACTCCATATAACAGTGTTAGAAATGCAGCTGTGAGTAAGAAAACACTGTGCTGGCTCTCATGAAGCTTATAGTCTCATACTAGTTTTTATCAAAAAGATATTTTTCTTGGGAAATTATTTGGCTTTTATATTGTTTTCAATGGCTTGTATGTCAGCTTATGTATTTTAAATAAGCCAATGTACAATACTCCACAGTAAAATAACTTTATTTTTATTTTTTCCCAATTCATCATGAAAATGAAATGTGCTGATCAAACATTTCATCAGGCAATGTATAGATTTTTGGGTTCTCCAAAGTGATTAATTTTCTGGAACTATATTTAATCTTCTAGAGATAAACTAGAAAGATTAATATTTTAATTGGCAGGACTAGCTGCTCATTCATCTCGGTTGTCAACATTAAAAAAAAGAACAAAAGCAGAAAAGCAAGCAAGTAAGAAAAGACAACACTCCTTGAAGTATTTTGTGGAAATTTATCTCCTTACCTTAATGTGGTCAGTAGCCACAGCTTTATTAACCCATGGCAATTGACCCAATCAAATCACACTTTTATGTCTTTGGAATTTTTATTTCACTTGAAATTTCTCTCCACTTTGATATTCCGTATCTCTGTAGCATTTTTTCTACTTAGATTATCTCTGTCTTACTGATTTAATTATTTTCCTTTTGAAACTACTTAATTTCCAGAGATAAATGATTTTATCATAAAAATATAATTCAGATAAATATCAGTTTTAAAAACACAAGAAAATATAATGTTTTAAATAATAAACATTGACATGTTTTAGATTTGTGTCCCCACCCAAATCTCATGTCAAATTTTAGTACCCAGTGTTGGAGGAGGGGCCTTGTAAGAGGTGATTTGATCATGGGATCAAATATCCCCCTTGCTATTATCATGATAGTGAGTTAGTTCTCATGGGATCTGGTTATTTACAAGTGTGTAGCATCTCCCCCTTTACTCTCTTCCACCTGCTCTGGCCATGTGAAGAAGTACCTCCTTCCTATTTACCTTCTGCCATGATTGTAAGTTTCTTGAGTCCTCCCCAGTCATGCTTCCTGTACAGCTTCTGTAATCATGAGCCAATTAAACCTCTTTTCTTTATAAATTACCCAGTCTCATGTATTTTTTATATCAGTGTGAGAACAGACTAATGGAGAAAATTGATACCAAGAATGGGACACTGCTATAAAGACAACTGAAAGTATGAAAGCAGCTTTGTAGTTGGGTAATGGGAAGAGGTTGGAAGAGTGTGGAGGGCTCAGAAGAAGAAAGTAAGATAAGGGAACATTTGGAACTTCCTAGATTATTATATTCTTGTGACCAAACTGCTGATTGTGATATGGACAATGAAGTTCAGGCTGAAGAGGTCTCAGATGGAGATGTGGAACTTACTGAGAACTGAAGCAAGAATCACTTTTGTTATGTCTTGACAAAGAGTTTGGAGATATTGTGCCCCTGCTCTAGAAATCTGTGAAACTTTGAACTTGAGAGTGATGATTTAGGGCATTTGGTAGAAGAAATTTCTAAGCAGCAAAACATTCAAGACATGACCTGGCTACTTCTAGAGGTTTATTCTTATATTCATGAGCAAAAAAAAGGATATAAAACTAGAACATATATTTAAAAGGGAAGCAGAATATAAAAATTTGAAAAGTTTGCAACCTGGCCATATGATAGGAAAGAAAAACCCATTTTTTGGGAAGAATTTAAGCTGGCTTCAGAAATTTGCATAAGTAGAGGGGAGCCAAATGTCAGTAGTCAGGATAATGGAGATAATGCCTTGAAGGCATTTCAGAGACCCTCAAGCCAGTTTCTCCCATTGCAGTCCTGGAGGCGTATGAAGGAAGAATGGTTTCGTGGGCCAGGGCCAGGGCTAGAGTCCTCCTGCTCTGTGCGGGCTCAGGACACGGCACCCTGCATTGTAGTTGTTCCAGCTCCAGCCATGGCTAAAAGGAGGAAACACAAGCTCAGGCTGTTGTTTAAGAAGGTACAAGCCATAAGCCTTGATGGCTTTCATGTGGTGTTAAATCTATAGGGGTGTAGAGTGTGACAATTGAGGCTTGGGAGCCTGCACCTATATTTCAGAGGATGTATTGAAATGCCTGAATGTCCAGGCAGAAATCTGCTTCAGGGATGGAGGCTTCATGGAGAATGTCTGCTAGGGCAAGTGCCAAGAGGAAATGTGGGGTTGGAGCCCCCATACAGAGTCTCCACAGGGGGACTGCCTATTGGACCTGTGAGAAGAGGTCCACCATCCTTCAGACCCCAGAATAGAATGGCAGATCCACTGACAGCTTGTAGCATGCTTTTGGAGAAGCCTCAGGCATTCAACACCAGCCCATGAAAGCAGCTGCAGGGGCTGTACCCAGTAGAGCCATAGAAGCAGGGCTTCCAAAGATCTTGGGAGCTCACCCCTTGGATCGGTGTTGCCTGGATATGAGACATGGAGTCAAAGGAGATTATTTTGGAGCTTTAAGATGTAATGACTGCACTGCTGGGTTTTGGATTTGCACGAGGCCTGTTGTCCCTGCTTTTGACTGATTTCTTCTTTTTGGAAAGAGAGTATTTACCCAATGCATTCCCTGCTGTTGCATCTTGAAAGTAACTAACTTGTTTTGATTTTATAGGCTCATAGGTGGAAGCAACTAACCTTGTCTCAGATGAGCTGTTAGGCTGTGAACTTTTTTATTAATGCTGAAGTGAGTTAAGACTTGAGGGACTATTGAGAAGAGATGATTGTGTTTTGCAAAGTGAAAAGGACATGAGATTTGAGAGGGGCCGGGACAAAATGCTATGGTTTGGATTTGTGTCCCTACCTAAATCTCATGCCAAATTGTAATCTCCAGTTTTGGAGGGGAGGCCTGGTAGGAAGTGGTTGAATCCTGAGGGCAGACTTCCTCCTTGCTATTCTTGAAACAGTGAATGAGTTTTCATGAGATGCGGTTGTTTAAAATTATGTGGGGAGGGATAACATGGGGAGAAATGCCAGATATAGTCAAAGGGGGAATAGAGGAAGCAAACCACCTGGTTATGTATGCACCTATGCAACAACCCTGCATGACCTGCACATGTACCCCAGAACCTAAAGTAAAAAAAAGAAAAAGTATGTAGCACCTCCCCTTTCTCTGTCTTCCTCCTGCTCTGGCCATGTGAAAAGATGCCTCCTTCCTCTTCACCTTCTGCTATGATTGTAAGTTTCCTGAGACCTCCTCAACCATGCTTTAGGGACAGCCTGTTAAACCATGAGCCAGTAAAATATCTTTTCTTTATAAATTATTCGACTTAGTTTTTTTTTAGCAGTTCAAAAATGGACTAAAACAAATGTGTTATTAAGTTCGACTAGATATTTATAATTTCTAGTTTCAGAATTTCAAAACGAATAGCTTCCTGTCATACTAAGTCATGCAGCTCATGCTAATGCTGAGTTTTAGAAAATAAGAGCCTGGTTTTGCATCTTGTTGAAACCATTTCTAAACCTTTTTTTTTTTTGTATTGGAGAAGCTGATACTAAATCTCTCAAAGTGAAATCTGTTCTCATCATTGCCCTGGTATATACAACAGCTTAACTGGCTTTTCTGTTCTTAGGAACCTAGCAAGTCCACTGTTTCAGAAAGATCTATGAGAAATAATTTAGCCATTCTGTGAGAAATTAAATTAGCCCAGTGATTTTTGTGAAGAAGAACTTATTTAATGTGACTCCTAGAGGACAGAAAAAAAAATGTTCCATCACTAACAGCCATATCCCAGGCTTTCTTGGTTAAAGTACAGGTGTTAAAAAAAAGAGTCTCCTCTGAGTGTGGAAACCATTCACTTCATTGAACTGGTAATGAGATTTATGGTAACTATAGAGAACCATGTATATGAATATCTTGCTATTCATTAGCTGAAAAATCCTGGGTAAATTACTTATTCGTACAGAAGATGCTTCAATTAGAAAATGGTAATAACAATAAAACCTACCTCATAGAGTTGTTATGCACACCAAGCGAGTTAATATTATAAAGCATTGAATACTGCCATTTGAGAAGCACTTTATTGTTTTGGTGCTCCATAAAGAAAATTACAAAAACATCAGAATAAAAAAATATAGTGCATCAGTGATTACTTGCACACTGAGTCTTCATCAAATATTAGATTTCCATCCTCAATTCCTTTTTCCTGTATGAGAAAAGAGGTGGAATAAACAACTACCTTCAAAGTATATGAGAGTCTTCAGAGTATGGTCATTAGTTGTCATGCTCCCTAGGTTCAAATCCTGACTACTATGGACTTGTGTGATCTTAGGCAAAGATCTTAACCATACTGTGCTTTATTTTTGTCATTTGTGAAGCCATAATACTTGACACATAAAATTATTTTATGAGGATTAATTAATATGATGGATGATACAGATTTAGCCATTACAATGCCATTGTAAATTTTCTCTTTTTTTTTCTTTTAAGTTCTTCTTTTTTTCTTTTAAGTTTATATATGTGCTGAACGTTCAGGTTTGTTACATAGGTATACATGTACCATGGTGGTTTGCTGCACTGTTCAACCAGTCATCTAGGTTTTAAGCCCTACATACATTAGGCATTTGTCCCAATGCCCTCTCTGCCCTTCCCCCAACCCCCAACAAGTCTCATTGTGTGATAGGCCTCTCCCTGTGTCCATGTGTCCTCATTCTTCAACTCCCATTTATGACTGAGAACACGTGATGTTTGGTTTTCTGTTCCTGTGATAGTTTGCTGAGGATTATGATTTCCAGCTTCATTCATGTCCCTGCAAAGGACATGAGCTCATTTTTTTGTATGGCTGCATAGTATTCCATGGTGTTTATTTGCCACATTTTCTTTATCCAGTCTATCGTTGATGGGCATTTGGGTTGGTTCCAAATCTTTGCTATTGGAAATAGTGTTGAAATAAACATATATGTGTATGTTTTTTATAGTAGAATAATTTTTAATCTTTTAGGTATATAACCAGTAATGGGATTGCTGGGTCAAATATTTCTGGTTCTAGATCCTTCAGAAATTGCCGCACTGTCTTCCACAATGGTTGAACTAATTTACACTCCCACCAACAGTGTAAAAGTGTTCCTATTTCTACATCCTCACCAGCATGTTGTTTCCAGACTTTTTAATAATTGCCATTCTAACTGGCATGAGATGGTATCTCATTGTGGTTTTCATGTATATTTCTCTGATGACCAGTGATGTTGAGCTGTTTTTCAAGTTTGTTGGCTGCATAAATGTCTTCTTTTAAGAAGTGCCTGTTCATATCCTTCACCCACTGTTTGATGGGGTTGTTTTTTCCTTTTAAATTTGTTTAAGTTCCTTGTATATTCTGGATATTATCCCTTGTCAGATGAATAGATTGCAAAATTTTTCTCCCATTTGTAGGTTGCCTTTCATTCTGATGATTCTTTCTTTTACTGGGCAGAAGGTCTTTAGTTTAATTAGATCCCAATTATCAATTTTGGCTTTTATTACAGTTGCTTTCGGTGTTTTAGCCCATACTTATGTCCTGAATAGTATTGCCTAGGTGTTCTTCTAGGGTTTTTATGGTTTTACATTTAAGTCTTTAATCCATCTTGAGTTAATTTTTATATAAAGTATTAGAAAAGGGTCCAGTTTCTGTTTTCTGCATATGGCTAGCCAATTTTCCCAGTCATTTATTAAATAGGGAATCCTTTCCCCATTGCTTGTTTTTGTCAGGTTTGTTGAAGATCAGATGGTGGTATAGATGTATGATGTTATTTCTGAGACCCTTGTGCTGTTCCATTGGTCTATATATCTGTTTTGGTACCAGTACCATGCTGTTTTGGTTACTGTAGACTTATAGTACAGTTTTAAGTCACGTAGCACGATGCCTCCAGATTTTGTCTTTTTGCTTAGAATAGTCTTGGCCACATGGGCTCTTTTTTGGTTCCATATGAAATTTAAAGTGTTTTTTTCCAATTCTTTGAAGAAAGTCAATGGTAGCTTGATGGGAATAGCATTGAATCTATAAATTACTTTGGGCAGTATGGCCATTTCCATGATACTGATTCTTCCTATCCATGAGCATGGAATATTTTTTCATTTGTTTGTATCCTGTCTTATTTCTTTGGACAGTGATGTCTGGTTCTCCTTGAAGAGGTCCTTCACATTCCCTGTAAGTTGTATTACTAGGTGTTTTATTTTCTTTGTAGCAATTGTGAATGGGAGTTAACTCATGATTTGGCTCTCTACTTGTCTATTATTGGTTTATCATAATGCTTGTGATTTTTGCCATTGATTTTGTATCCTGAGGCTTTGTTGTATACTGAGACTTAAGAGTTTTGGGACTGAGATGATGGGGTTTTCCAAATATACAATCATGTTATCTGCAAATAGAGACAGTTTGACTTCCTCTTTTCCTATCTGAATATGCTTTATTTCTTTCTCTTGCCTGATTGCTCTGGCCAGAACTTCCAACACTATGTTGAATAGGAATAGTAAGAAAGGACATTCTTGTCTTGTGCTTGTTTCCAAAGGGAAACTTTATCCCAGAGGGGCACTAGCTTGATGCCAGCCCCTGTTGGGAGGTCTCTCCCAGGTAGAGGGCATGGGGGTCAGGAACCTACTTGAGGAGGCAGTCTGTCCCTTAATAGAGCTCCAGTGTTGTGCTGGGAAAATCCTCCTTGTCAGGATCTGCTGTTGTTTTCAGAGCTGACAAGTAGAAATGTTTAAGTCTGCTGAAGCTGTACCCACAGCTGCCCCTTCCCCCAGGTGCTCTGTCCCAGGGAGATGGGAGTTTTACCTATAAGCCCCTGACTGGGGCTGCTGCCCAGTAAAGAAAAATCTAGATAGACAGCCTGGCCACAGCCACTTTGCTGCACTGTGTTGAGTTCCACCCAGTCTGAATTTCCAGACCTCCTTAGCACTGTCAGGGGAAAACTACGTACTCAAGCCTCAAAAATGGCAGACTGATCCCCCACCAAGCTTGATTGTCCCAGGTCAACTTCAGACTGTTGTGCTGGCAGTGAGAATTTTAAGCCAGTTGTTCTTAGCTTACTGGGTTCTGTGAAAGTGGGACCTGCTGAAAGAGACCATTTGGCTCCCTGGCTTCAACCCCCTTTCTAGGGGAGTGAAGAGTTAGTTCACTCTTGCTGGAGTTCCACATGCCAATGGGGTATGAAAAAATTAAAACAAAACAAAACAAAACAAAACAACAACAACAACAACAACAAAACTCCTGCAGCTAGCTCAGTGTCTGCCCAAACAGCTGCCCATTTTTGCTTTAAACTCAAGGACCTGGTGGTGTAAGCACACAAGGGAATCTCCTGGTCTGCAGATTGTAAAATCCATGGGAAAAATGTAGCATCTGGGTTGGATAGCACAGTGCCTCATGGCTTCCCTGGGCTGGGAAAGGGAGGCCCCTTGCTCCTCATACTTCCTGGATGAGGCAATGCCCACCCTTCTTCTGCTCGCCCTCCATGAGCTGCACCCACTGCCAAACCAGTCCCAGTGAGATGAATAGGGTACCTCAGTTGGAAATGCAAAAATCACCCACCTTCTGCATTGGTCTCACTAGGAGCTGCAGACTAGAGCTGTTCCTATTCCACCATCTTGCCAGATCCCTCTGTAAATTTTCGATGCTGTTTTTATTATTATTGTTAGTATATTACATACCAACAGTTGAATAAAATATTAAATAAATAGATGACAGAGGGTAACATGTTTCACCCAAGTTAGACTGGTTAGTTATTTAAAGAATGGTGTCTCAACTTTATTATTATTATCATTGACATACCTATGAATTTAGTGAATAGTGTCACAAAACTAAGTGAAATAGAGTGTCAAAACAGGCTAAAAAACTAAGAAACTATTTCTTTACTGGTCATCTAAAGACTAGTGTGATTGTACTCAAATATATGAAGTTGAGTATTTTATTATTCAGGTGGCTTTTCTACTATGTGAAATGATTGCTTTCCTTATATAAAGTGTATCAAAATGAGCTTCTGAAATTTTGCCCTCAGGTTGCAGAGCTGGAAGAGAAACTTTTTTCAGGAATACAGTGGAACCAGGGAAAGATATTCAGGGAGTGAAATGTACCCAGGGGGTCTTAACAAACCTGGGCTGGAAAAAGAGTTTGATAGTTCAACTTTCATGAAAAATGTGGAGTAGAAAGGAGTGAAAAATCTGGTTTCCTCCTCCACTGTTTTCCATTTCATTATTGAAGTATTTCAATTCTCTGGACAATGAAATAAGGGAGTACATGATAGATGACTGTCCAAAGGCAATATTCCTCTTCAGCACCAATAATGTTTTAAGTTTACATTAAAATACCAGGTGGGACCTCTATGATGATTTTAGCTTAAGGCAATGCTAAATCCTGAGAATTGCTGAAGCACTTTGAAGAACAGCATCCCAAGCTCTATTCCATAAGCTGGCTTTGATGATTGATAAGTTATAATGGCAATTAATGCACTTAATTTCAAAAATTAAATAGATAATACCTATTTTCTTTCCAGGTTTGTTATAGTATGCAGCATTTTTTCAAAGATATTCAGACTCATTTGTTGTTTGCCTCGGGCTTAGTATTCATTGCCTGCCTTCCTGCAGCTCTTCAGTAGGTCTCTCTGACATGAACTCACCTGAGGTATGCCAGTGTGCTTCCACTACCCAATTGTTCTGTACTCCAAATCAAAAGAATGACATCTTTCTCTAGTGTGACTTCTGAAAATTGGATGCTTTATTTGAAAACACAAAGAAAATGTGTCTCTTTCTCATGTTGTTCTCTCTGCAGGGAGGCCATTACACTAATGCCTTCAGCTTTTCACAGAGCTCAGATTGCTTTGTTGGATGCTTTGAAATGTCTGGTCATTATAATTTAGTCACTCAAGACCCCTAACTTAAAAATTCTAGTTATAGAATAATTGTGATGCCATAGGAAGCAAATTAAGCAAGCTGTCTACTCTTGGGAAATGTTAACAAATGCCTGTGGATACTGAGAAGAGTCCATGGGGAAGAAAATGAGCCACACGAGGTCGGAATAACTTACTATGCTATTAATAATATCTTCCTTCTTATTCAGGGGCTATTTGTTTTTATTAAATACCAAAACACTGAGGCATTGAAAATATTTAACTCTAGCTGTTTTGATAAAAAATACAATATAGATTTTTTTTTTAAGTTTAGCTAACAGTTTTTGAAAGCTGATTATTGGTCAGAACCTGTACCTAAGACTTTATATATATATATATTCCTTCACCTAATCTTCACAATGGTCTGTGATCTAAGGCTTTTACCAATATTCAATGAGATAATGTAGAAAAAATACTAGCAATAAATGGCTTCTGACACATAGTAATTGTGGTATTTTGATTTTTCTTACTTATTGCAATTAGGTGAGACAAGCATACATAGGCATGATATAATCATAAATGCTTGTGCTAACTGCAGTGATCAAAAAAATTTAAACACATTTGAATTATAAATTGACTTAAGAGAAGTGTATCTGACTTGGTCCCTTCAGATATTCTCACCTATGTTTCTTATATACCGATCACTATGAAGACATAAAGATTTTTTATTTATTTATTTTTTATTTTTTTATTGCATTTTAGGTTTTGGGGTACATGTGGAGAACATGCAAGATTGTTGCATAGGTACACACATGGCAGTGTGATTTGCTGCCTTCCTCCCCATCACCTATATCTGGCATTTCTCCCCATGTTATCTCTCCCCAACTCCCCACCCCCTGATGTCCCTCCCCTATTTCCCCCCAACAGACCCCGGTGTGTGATGCTCCCCTCCGTGTCCATGTGTTCTTATTTAAAGTGGCCTTTGGAGAACATGTAATGAAATTGGAAAATCATTCTAAGCTTGCAGAAAACTTACGGAATAATAGATGTTGGTATACAGTCAAATGCTAAATGATAAGATGTAGGCAACTGACTAAAAATAGAGTTTAGAGAATTTTCCTGGAGGAAATAAAGCTTGCTTAAGTCTTCAAAATTGAAAGTTTAGGTGATATTATTTTAAAGAGGAAAGAAAATAAAAGAAAACTGTAAGTAATACCCATGGTGAGGAGTGGGAAATGAGTTCTTAAAGATTCTTAATGCTCATGGATGGAAAAAATAAATATTGTTAATATGGCTATGCTACCCAAAGCAATTTACAGATTCAATGCTATTCCTATAAAACTATCAATGATATTCTTCAATAAAAATAGAAAAAACTATTTTAAAATTCATATGGAACCAAAAAAAGAGCCTGAATAGCCAAGGCAATTCTAAACAAAAGAAAAAGCATCATATTACTCAATTTAAAACTATACTGCAAGCTACAGTAACCAAAAAGGCATGATATTGGTACAAAAACAGACTCATAGACCAATGGAACAGAAGGAAGAGCCCAGAAATACAGCTGCACAACTAAAACCATTTGATCTTCAATAAAGGTGGCAAAAGCAAGGAATGGAAAAAAGACTTCTTCCTCAATGAATGGTTCTGGGATAACTGGCTGGCCATATACAGAAGATTGAAGCTGGATCCCTTCCTTACACTATATACAAAAATCAATTCAAGATGGATTAAAAACTTAAATGTAGAACTTAAAACTTTAAAAACCCTGGGAGATGACCTAGGAAATACCATTCTGAACATAGACCTTGGCAAAGATTTTGTGACAAAGTTTCCAAAAGCAATTGCAACTACAAAAAAAGTGACAGATGGGACCTAATTAAACTAAACAGCCTCTGGACAGGAGAAGAAACTACCAACAGAATAAACAGGTAACCTACAGAATGAGAGAAAACATTTGCAAACTATGCAACCAACAAAGGTTTAAAATCCAGAATCTATAAGAAACTCAAATAAACAAGCAAAGGGCCTGTTTGGCTCACACTTGTACTCCCAACACTTTGAGAGGCCGAGGTGGATGGATCACCTGAGGTCCAAAGTTTGAGACCAACCTGACTAACATGGTGAAACCCTGTTTCTACTAAAAATACAAGAATTATCTGAGCATGGTAGTGAGGATCTGTAATCCCAGCTACTCTGGAAGCTGAGGCAGGAGAATTGCTTCAACCTTGGAGGTGGAGATTGCAGTGAGCTGAGATCACACCACTGCACTCGAGCCTGGGCAATAGATCAAGACTCTGTCTCAAAATAAATAAATAAATAAATAAATAAATAAATAAATAAATAAATTCAAGCAAAAAACAACCCCATTAAAAAGTGGGCAAAGGATATGAACAAACACTTCTCAAAAGAAGACATACATGTGGCCAACAAGAATATGAAGAAATACTCAACATCACTAATCTCTAAAGCAGGGGTCCCCAGCTACCAGGTTGTGGACCAGTAGCAGTCTATAGCATTAGATTCTCATAGGAGCATGAACACTACTGTGAACAGTGCAAGGAATCTAGGTTGTGCATTCCTTATAAATTCTAAAGATCTGAGGTAGAACAATTTCATCCTGAAAGCATCCCAACCTCATGCATGGAAAAATTGTCATTCACCAAACTGGTCTCTGATGCTAAAAAGTTTGGAAACTGCTGCTTTAAAGAAATGCAAACCAAAACCACAATGGAATACTATCTCACACCAGTCAGAATGGTTACTATTAAAAAGTAAAAAAATAACAGATGCTGTTGAGGTTGTAGAAGAAAGGGAATGCTTATACACTGGTCGTGGGAATGTAAATTAATTGAGCCGTTATGGAAAGCAGTTTGGTGATTTCTCAAAGAACTTAAAACAGAACTACCTTTTGACCCAGTGATCCTATTATTGGGTATATACCCAAAGGACTATAAACCGTTCTACCATAAAGGCACAGGCAGTCATATATTCATTGCAGCTCTATCACAACAGCAAAGCCATGGAATCAATCTAAACACCCATCAATGGTAGACTGGATAAATAAAATATGGTATATATGCATCATGGAATACTACACAGCCATAAAAATAATAAAGTCATGGTCCTTTGCAGCAACATTCATGGAACTGCGGGCTGTGATCCTAAGTGAACTGAAAAGTAAAATACTAGATGTTCTCTTATAAATAGAAGCTAAATATTGAGTAGACATAGGCACAATGAAAGGAGCAACAGACACTGGGGCCTACTTGGAGATGAAGGTTGGTAGGAGTCAGAAGATTGAATGAAACCTACCTATTTGGTACTATGCTCATTACATGAGTGGCAAAATAATCTGTACAACAAACCCCCATGATGTGAAACTTACCTGCAAACAAACCTGCATGTGGACTCCTGACCCTAAAATAAAATTAAAAAAAAAAAGTTAATATAATCTTTGACCAAAAGTACTCTCAAAATGTATGACTCATTACAAATATGATTCCACACTGTTTGTCTTACAGCCCAACATTCTATTTATTTACTCCAGCCAAAGACCTTTAATTGGACCTAAAACAAATGTTCCGTGCCTGGACATTGGGATGGCTAAAACCGGCATCTCACTAAGTGGCCCCTCCTACATCCGAACCCTACCCCTGAGTGAAACTTGAAGAAAATCCATCTTCTAAAAGGGGAATGGATGTGCTGAAGCTACACATCAGGATTGACATTTTAGGCTGAAGTGAGTCTGCTAATTTCAATGTGGGTTATTAGCATGTGAGGCCTTTCATCTTCTCCTTACTTATATGCTCCCTTTTGTCTGTCATCATTACATATTTATTAATATTTTGTAACTTTGAAAAATGAAGCCACTGGCAACAAATGCTCATATGCTCTTGCAGTCTTGTTAGTTATCTATATTTGCAAGATGTCTTCATGAAACATGAGGTAGGACTTCTATTTATGGTATTCTCCATACATTATCTGTGCTTTCCATATTCTGTGTTTTACTTCTCATAGATCTCTCTTTCTCTGATATCCCTTTCACCTTCTTTGATAAATGGAATAATGCCACCTCTCCACACATAAAATGTATTTTTCTCATTTCCTGGAATCTATGTATATGTTAGGTTACATGGCAAAATTGAATTAAGGTTGCAGATTAAGGTTGAGATCAGTTGACCTTGAAATAGGGAGATTATCATGAATTATCCAGCTGATCTGGTATAAATACAAAGGAATTTTTTTGTTGTTGTTTATTTTGAGATAGTGCTCTTTCTATCAGCCAGGATGGAGTGCAGTGATGCAGTCTTGGCTCACTGCAACCTCTGCCTCCTGGGTTTAAGAAATTTCACTTGCTTCAGCCTTCCAAGTAGCTGAGTATTTTTTGTATTTTTAGTAGAGATGGGGTTTCACCATGTTAGCCAGGTTAGTCTTGAACTCCTGACCTCCAGTGATCTGCATGCCTCAGCCTCCCAAAGTGAACACAAAGGATTTAAAACCTGGAAAAAGGATACAGAAGAGGAGAGTCATAGGGAGATGTTACTATGTAAGAAAGACACAAACAGATGCAAAGTTGATAGCTTTGAAGGTGGAGGAAGAAGATCACACGCCAAGAAATGTGGGCAGCCTCTGGAAGCTGAATAAGTAAAGAGACAGAAAGTCCCACAGAACCTTCAGAGAGTAATGCCTACACCTTGATTTTCAGCCCAGGAGACATGCCAAACTCCCAGACTACAGAACTGTAACGTAATAAGCTAATGATGTTTCAGCCACTAAATTTGTGATAATTTGTTAGAACAGCAACAGGAAACCTTCACAATTCAAAATATATAATGTAGATTCTATGATTATAGGAGCTCCACTTCACTGTAACATTTGATGTCTTTCATACTTGCGCAAACTATGACATATAGAAGAAACTTAGTAGAATGTCTGTTGGATTGATGAACAGATAGAGACCTCCTCATGTAAAGGTGGCAATCTAGGTGTTATGCCAGGTTGAGCAATTATGAGGACTCATATTATAACATATGGGGACAGTTGGTTTCTACTCAGTAGGCAATATACTGTAGGTATATTGGTAAGGAATGGTATTGAGATATATATATATATATATATATATATATATATATATATATATATATATATATATATATCTGAAATCCAGCAAAAAAGGACAAAGATGAGATCAAGTACTGATGCAGAAAATCAAGTACTAGACAAGAGGTACAAAATAGAACCTACCAAGGCAAAGAAAGTATTAGAAATAAAGAACAGGACAAAGAGGAGGAGACTTTCTCTGAAAGTGAGAGGCTTCTGGCTACTGGGTTGTGTGTATGGGGTACACTTTCCTAAGGAGGGGTTTAAGAGAAATGATGTCAACCTAATGGGTGACTCTGGATTATATCCATTCACTATGATTACTTTGTTGTTATTGTTGCTTTAACTGAAAAAAATCTCTTAATGTTTCAAAGTATAAACTTTGAAATGGGCCAGACTGAGTTCTATTTCTGTCTTTTACATACTATGTGGGTCTCAGTTCCTGATTTGTAAAATTTGGGTAACAACCATACTTATATCACAGAATTGGCATAATGCATTTAAATATCTTAGGTGCCCAGCTTCCCAGTAAGCATACCAATGAATAACTTTCATTACTACAATGAAATTACATAATATTTATAAATTTAGCAAGACAAAAGCCTATGATATTTTTGTCTTGCTATCAATGATGCCGCCATCAGTCGCAGCTAAAAAAGTGCCCCATATTCCTAAAAGTTCTAAAATTGGCAAAATCTACATTCCACTCCAGTGCAGGCTTATGGAGCATTCTACTGAATGTTACAGAAAGATGGGTTTATTTTAGCTGTCATAGCTGGATATTTATTAAATGGAAACCTTTAATCAGCAAGAGCGGAAATTTCAAAACACATGTAGGCATTCTCTTATGTAATTGGGACATGTAAGTTATTGACATTTCTGTTCCAAATGGTTTACAAAATCATGCACTCTCTCTCTATATATATACACATTCTAGGCCTCGTAGGTATTAAAAGGAATATAATACCACCTCTAGCCCCCCAAAGGAGCATTTTAACTATATGAAATGATTATTGAGGACAAGATTGTGTGTAATAAACATTATTTTTTTGCAACAGAAAACTAGTAAATGGCCAGTTTAAATACCAAATGTTAGTTGTGCGTTTGAGAAAACAACATTTAAAAGAGCACTACAAGAGACCGATGGTGGCTACAATAATCTAAGAAGGCTTCATTGAGAATGGGGATTTTATTTGGGGTTTGAAGCATTGGTGGAGAACAATGGTGGAAATTTCTGAAAGGAGAAATGGTGTCAGAAAAGAATTAGAGGAAGCATGACCATATTAAAAAAAAATGAGGGACAGTGATAGCCATTCACCTCCAAGTAAAGATTTATAGAGTAGACAGCTGGAAATGATTTCAATTTCTGGAAATTTTGTTCAAGCCCTCTATTTATCCCAAATGAGGACAGGGCTGACATTCAGTAAATGACCTTCCAAACCTAGTGCTATTATTTTTGTCATAGCTTTACTTTGGCTCTTTGTTTTAATCTGTAACTCATGGTTACTGTACTTAGACTGGCAGTGGAAAAAGAGAAATGGAAAGAGATGAAGTAAGAAAATCAGGTTTAATGTTAGGCTAACCATGTCTTCTCATAAGAAATTCAGACTTCTCTACTAATTGGCTCTATTATATATAATTTGACTGTTGAGAAAGTTTTTGCAAGAGAAGGAAAATAAATGAGGAGCAAAATGCAGATGTTCAAGTATCAGGCTCATTAATTAGATATGTATGAACTAATTCTAATATCCTACTTGCTGTGCCTTAAGGAATTGATAGGAAGGTTAAAGAGATTTTATTTCAAGCCAGTCTTTTTTTAAAGTTCTGTGATAAAGCTAAGACAATATTATTGTATAAATGTTCTAATCCTGGACGGATAAAACCTTACTATTTTCTCAAATTTAGTCATTTGCTTACTCAATTAACTTTTAGAATATACACTTATTCGTGTATCACTCTTATTATTTTGCCATATTTGCACACCAAAAGCTTGTTAATTTTTAAATTTTCTTTACATAAATTTTCCAATTTATTAAATAAATGTATTTTAAGAGATAACACATTTTACTCTGAGAAGAAAATATATGTCATGTTAGTATAATAAAACCAAAATATTGTTAAATCTTATCTATAAATATGGTTGCTTCTGAGTCAGAAGGCTTCACTCTCTTAGTTAAAAAAGCAAGATTTCTAAAAGTAGGAATCACAGAGAATGAAAACGGCATAAATTACTGAAAATATGATTCACTATTATTTTACCCTATGTTCAGACACTGTATAAAATCATCCACCTTACTGCTGCTTCTGTGAGAGGCAGCCGTGAAAGAAAAAGAAGGCAAAATAGGTGATATGAGCCTGTCACTACCTAACTGGGCAGGGACACAGTTCTGTTTTTCATAGATGACATGTTCTGTATCACTTTTATTTTCTGCAATCTCTACTCTGATATAGGTTATTTATACATAAGTAATTTAAAAAATTATAATATTCCACTATAATGTTAATGTTCTACAGTATTTTAACCTCAGTAAAACTGATCCATTCATTTTATTCATTAACTCATTTAAGATATTCATTGAATAATTACCTGATGTCAGACATTTTTCTGGGTACCAGAGACTCAGTAGCTAATAAAACAGACAAAAAGAAATCTCTGTCTTCAGAAAAAATATTAACAATTAAATGTTATATAGGTAGACAGCTATAAATATAGTTACTGATATGTACATAGTGATCAATGGTATAGAGGATTGTACTGTAGGAAATAAGGAAATACAGGGAAGTTTCTAAATGAAGGGCAGAAAAGGACTTGATGGAAGCATGATATTTGACCTAAGCCCCAACTGAGATGAAGAATGAAATTGATATACAGATATGAAATATCTTGAAGAAGAATGTTACAGGCAGAGGAATGAGCTTCAATATACCCTTAAGCAATGAGAGGCGAGATCATGTAGGATATTTTAAGTCATTGGATGGGTTTTGGCTTTGAATCTGAGTAAAATAGGCAGTCATTGTTGGTTTAGAAATAATATGTTCTGAGGTACATTTCAAAAAAATAACTAGACTGCTGCATAAATAATGAGCTGTTTAAATATTAAGAAACTGTGGGGTAGCTAAAGATGGCAAAACACTTGGATAGCTATGGACATTACCCAGGCAAGAGATATTCTTGACTTGGACCAGAGTGGTAGTATAGGTGATGAGTTTTCTGAAGATACTGGAAAATAGAGCCAATAGAAAATGCTGATTGATTGCAAGTCGGGAATGAATCCAGAGGTTTGGCCTTAGCAACTGGAAGGATTATATTCCCAATAACTGAGATGGACAAGATTCTGTGAGGAATAAATTTGAGGGATTGAGAAGTAGAAAAACTTAGATCAATATAGTATAATTTTGAGATGTCTATTATACATGCAAGTGGAGATGTCTGATAAGCAGTTGAACATTTAAGAATGAAAGTTCATAGGAGCAGCTTGGATTAGAAAAATAACTTTGGGAGACATTATTTTTAAATAGCATTTTAAAAGAATAAAACTATACAAATCAATACAACAAATAGCACAGGTAGTTTAAAAATGAGCTTTCTTTAGTGGTCGGGGATGTGAGGTGAAATAAGCAAAGAAGATTGGAGGCAACAGACTGATAGGAAAGAACCAATAAAAAATGAATGGGAAGACATTGGAAAAAGGGAGTATATAAAACTTTCAGAATGTTTTGTTGTAAATGAGAAGGAAGTATTGGTGTTAGATGGAGAGGGTAATGAGGTCAAGAGAGGATTTGCTTTATGTGATGGTAGAAATTACAATGTATATGTAAGCTGAGGGAAAGCATCTAGAAGAAAAAGAAGAAATTATGTTGTCAGAATGATATGAGTAAGTCACGGGATCCACGTCCTTGAATAGGCCAAAGAACATACGATCTAGTGCACAGTTGGATTTCAATGACAATGTGAACAGCATATTTGCAGTATTGGGAAAAAAATAAGAGGAGCATGTGGGCCCAAGTAGTCTCTGTTCCATAACTGAACCTTTCTTCCTTTTTATAGAAGTTATAAAATCTTCAATGGCTTCTTTGTGTTCTTTATATCCTAGAATGTCTTCCAAGGCACAGATTAAATTTTCTTCTCTTCAAAGCCTTCTTTAGTAACTATAGTTCATATGGTCGACTGTCCATCTTGAATGCCGATAACACACAGTAACTGATACAACATATTTTGGTATTTACATATAATCAATTATTTTATCCTCCATTTCCATATCAAAAGCCAAATATCTCTCTACTCCATTGATACCACCATCTTATGAACCCATACAGTTTTAACAGCCTAATACGTTGTTCTTTATTTTTGCTGTGACTTCTTCCCCCATAATTTAATCCTTTCTGCTTTTAGCCTCTAGAATATTTAGGACACATTTCTTCTATACCAATCCTCCATCTTCATTGTAAATATTTTTGTTGATCTTCCTTGTGGAGTCTTCTGAATAGAGTTTTTATGTTATTTATATTTACATTGCCATCGTAGGCAAATCATCTTGTACATCACAGGTGCTGAAATTGTGAATGAAGAAATAAAATGATAGCATTATGTTTCATATATATGTACTGATTGACTTACATTAAATTATTGTCTGACACAATTTAAAAACAACATTACCTTATGGGTACTAAAAATAGTCATTCCATTTCCTAAAAAAATTCATTAAATGGAATTGAGATATAGGAAGTAAGACTACTTATTCCTGACATGAGGCAGAGTATGTGTATTATTGTTTATATGATAAATACAAGTCTTATTGATGATGGTCTTCGTCTAAAAATGCTTAAACTTTAGGCATTTATGAAGAGTGCTTAATTTTCATTGATGCTTATGTTTTATTCTCTTCTTTAGAGTTATTTATTCATGGCTTTCCAACTCCCCTCATTTTAACAGTTGGTCTGTGTCCCAATTTTACTATTTATTTCATTGAATCACTTATTTACCAAATAATGATTATTACTGTCTACATTATAGGAATGTCATAATATTAGTTCTGTGATAATTTAATGTTGTCTATTTCTTCCTAACAAATGTTTAGAAAAGAAAGTAGAAAATTAGAAAAGGAAAAAAATAGAAAAGATAAAAGCATGATATGTCCAGGTAATGTTACTGATAGTGGATTGCTGATTCAGATTTGTGAGGCAGCTTCAGGCACACTAGGAAAGTTTATTGAGATAATTTATAACTGCCACAAAATACATATCTATCAGCCTTCCTTCTGTTTCTGTAATGAATTAATCTCTGAAGTTTCCATCTACTCTGGAACCTTTATATGAGAAGAACACTCTTACCTTAATTCTTCCTTTTGCTGGAAAATTCTCCATTTTTGTATTTTGGTTTAGATGTCATCCACTCAAATCAAAATTGCAACCCCTTATCCACCCCTTTCTTTTTTCTTTTTTTATCTCAGTCACCATGTTTTTTACATAATGTCTACAGCAAATAGAGACTAGCATTTATTTTTGTGCTTAAGTAAGCTTTATTTAGCACAGTGCTTCCCATACAGTTTGCAATTAATACATATTTTTAATGAATGAATGAATATTACATGGATGCATTGATCGATGGATACATGGAAGTATGGACAGTGAATGTGTATGTGCAACACTTGGGCCTATTATTTTTTATTGTGGAATTAAAATATCTAATATTACTGCATTAGGTTATTTTTGCATTGTTATAAATACCTGAGATTTGGTAATTTATGAGAAAAGTTCTGCAGGCTATACAAGAAGCATGGTGCCAACATCTGCTCAGCTTTCGATGATAGCCTCCAGAAGCTTGCAATCAAGGAGGAAGGTGAAGAGAGAGCAGGCATCTCAAGTGGCAGAAACAAGAAAGATGGGAGGGGAGGTGCCCCACTTTTAAACAACCATATCTCACGAGTATTCAACATCCTTAAAAAAACTTTCAACCTAGAATTTCATATCCAGCCAAACTAAGCTTCATAGGTGAAGGAGAAAAAAAATCCTTTGTGAACAAGCAATTGCTGAGAGATTTCATGACCATGAAGTCTGCCTTACAAGGGCTCCTGAAAGAAGCACTGAACATGGAAAGGAACAATCAGTACCAGCCACACCCTGTACTAAATGGTAAAGAGCATCGACACAATGAAAACACTGTGTCAACTAATAGGCAAAACCACCAACTAGCATCAAAATGGCAGGATCAAATTCACACGTAACAATATTAACCTGAAATGTAAATGGGCTTAACATCCCAGTCAAAAGACAAAGACTGGCAAATTGGATAAAAAGTCAAAACTCATCAGTGTGCTGTATTCAAGAAACTGATCTCACATGCAAGGACACACATAGGCTAAAAGTGAAGGGATGGAGGAAGATTTATCAAGCAAATGGAAAGCAAAAAGGAGTTGCAATACTAGTCTCTGATAAAATGGACTTTAAACCAACAATGATCAAAAGAGATAAAGAAGGGCATTGTAAAAGATCAATGCAACAAGAAGAGCTAATGATTCTAAATATATATGCACCCAATACAGGAGTACTCAGATATATTAAGCAAGTTCTTAATGACCTACAAAGAGACTTAGACTCCCACACATTAATAGTGGGAGACTTCAACACTCCACTGTCAATATCAGACAGATCAACAAGACAGAAAATTAACAAGGATATCAAGGACCTGAACTCAGATCTGGACCAAGCAAACCTAAGAGACATCTACAGAATTCTCCACCCCAAATCCACAGAATATACATTCTTCTCAGCACCACATAGCACCTACTCTAAAACTGACCACATAATTGGAACTAAATCACTCCTAAGCATATGCAAAAAAGGAAATAGTAACAAACAGCCTCTCAGACCACAGTGCAACTATTTGAGCATGTGTATCATTGTCATCTGAGCCCTCCTGATTATAAATAAACAGTACCTGCTAGCCAATACTTTAAATAGAACTTTACCAGCATTATTTTATTATTCAATTAATTTAAAGCTACTCAGGTCTAGACATATAAAACACAAAGATGTTCCACAGATATCCAGATAATCGTTGTGTATTTACATGACGTGCTAATATTCCATACAAACACTTTCAGGATTCAAAACAAATCATAGCTTAAAATGTTTAAAAAATACTACTGTCAAGAGTGATTATCTTAAGAATTTTGGAGTCTTTTACATGAAAGACCCATTGTGAATTTAAAGAACCATAATTTAGGGAACACTGGCTAGAGATGCGCACCTAAGAGCCTGGTACCAAGTAGGAAAATGACTTGGATCTATTTAAATACACCCAATTACTTTCACATCCAAGGGTTGTAAATACCATCAAGTTGACTCAATATTTTCTGATATTTCTTTCTGCATAGATTTATTTTATTTATTTATTTAAAGACAGAGTCTCACTGTGTTGCCCAGGCTGGAGTACAGTAGTGTGATCTCTGCTCACCGCAACCTCTACCTCCCAGTTTCAATTGATTCTTCTGCTTCAGCTCCCAAGTACCTGGAATTACAAGTGTGCACCACCACACCTGGCTGTTTTTTTTTTATTTTTAGTAGAGACGAGGCTTCAACATGTCGGCCAGGCTGGTCTCAAGATCCTGGTTTCAAGTGGTCTGCTTGCCTTGGCCTCCCACAGTGCTGGGATTACAGATGTGAACCAATGCATCCAGCCCTTTCTGCATAAATTTAAATATGTACTTCTAAAATATATGTATAAAAAGTCAAGTAATAAAGACTATTTTTCTTTTTTCATAGATAATAAAAGAAAGTGAAAAATAAACTATTCTTATGTTCAACAATGAAGATATATTTTATACTAGTTGAGTAATTTTAAATATATCAACATCATATTCATTTTCTTAACTACTTTTTCTATATCATATAGCTAAAAACTAATATATATTGAACACTTTTGTGTCATGGGTTGCACTAAATGTTTCATATGCACTATTTACAAATAACTCCATTTGATATGAGGCATCTGCAGATAAATAGCTTTTTTTTTTTTTTGAGACCAAGTCTTGCTCTGTCACCCAGAATGAAGTGCAGTGGCGTCGTCTCGGCTCCCTGCAGCCTCCGCCTCCTGGGTTCATTGAAGTGACTCTTGTGCTTCAGTCTCCTGAGTAGCTGAGACTACAGGCATGCACCACTACACCTGGCTAACTTTGTATTTTTTAGTAGAAATGGATATTTGCCATGTTGGCTAGACTGAGGTAGAAGGATGTGGCTTGAGCCTGGGAGGCAGAGATTGCAGTGAGCTGTGATGGAACCACTGCATTCCAGCCTGGGTGAAAAAGCAAGGCCCTGTCTCTAATAATAATAATAATAATAATAATAACTCAAGAATGTAGTGAAAAACTCATTAAAGAGATTTAAATATTTTACTATATTTACCTAATGCAAACAGAACAGTAAAAGAAATAAAGGTACAAAAAAAGTAATGAAACGTATAGAAAACAAGTAACATGGTGAATAAAAATTCAACTATATTATAATGACATTAAATCTAAATGAATAAAATAATGAAGAGGCAAAAATTATCAGACTGAATTTATAAAGAAAAGTATATTCTATTGTGTGTTGTCTACAGAAGGCACACTTTAGATTCAAATACATAAATAAGTTAAATATAAAGGATGAAAAATGATTTATAATAAAAAGAGCAAACATAAAAATACTAAGGTAGTATATATCCAGGCATAGTGGTGTATACCTGCAGTCAAAGTTACTTGGGAGGTTGAGGAGCAGTGATCACTTGATCCAAGGAGTTCAAAGCCAACCTGAAAAACAGAGAGAACCTGTCTCAAAGGAAAAAAATAAATAATACTTGTATGGTTATGTTAACATCAGGCAAAACTGATTTAAATTTTTAAATAAATTTTAAATTTAAAAATTGATAAAATGGTAAAATATATTGTAGAATGAAACGAGGGTCATCAGCAAGTTATAACAACTACAACCATATATGTAATAAAAAACTGCAACATAGTAGTCACTTTGGAAAAAGTCTGGCAGTGCCATAATATAATAATCATAAAGTTATCGTTTGACCCAACAATTCCACCCCCAGCCATATAAGAATGATATATACTGAAAAACTTAAACATTCATTTTCATAGCAGCTTTATTCATAATAGAAAAAAAATGGATGCAGCATAGATGTCTATCAGCTGATGAATGGATAAAGAAAATGTGCTGGAAACATACAATTTAATATTATTCATTGACCAAAAGAAATCAGTACTGATGAATGCTCCAACATGGATGAACCTTGAAAAATTATGCTAAGTGAATGGAACCACTTACAAAGAACCACATATTGAATAATTCCATGTGAATGAGATTTCCAGAATAGGCAAATGTATAGAGAGGAAAGTAGGCTAGTAGTTTTCCACAGCTGGATAAGAGGGGAGGATTGAGAGAAATTGATAATAGGTATGTGGTTTCTTTTGGGGGTGGTAAAAATATTCAAAAATTGTGGTAATGGAAGCACAACTCCATGAATATACTAAAACTTATGAATTGTATACTTTAAATAGGCAAATGGTATGGATATGTGAAATATATCTCAATAAACCATTGAAACACAAAAAGGAATATATATATACAAGAAAAGAAGAATGCAAAGTCAGAATAGTGAGCAACCACTGACCTGCAGCCCACTAGAGTATCAGATGATAATGTAGCCTACAGGAGTGGAGATTTCAACAGGCAAATGAAAATCAGAAAGTGACATTAGGCTTGTGCATCATGAGGAGTAAGTGCTGAGATTTTTGCCTGAATTGAAAATCCAAGAAGTCCTGTCCCTTTTGTAAGATAGTCTAGATCCTCTCATGCTCTGGAGATAAAATACAAAAGAAAGCCATAGTTAGAAATAGGACTCCCAGTCATACCTATGAAGAGGTAATTGGTCAAACTTCAGCAATATTTACCTACTAGAAATATTAATTAAGATTATTAACCAAAAAAACTTACCCGGAACCAATAATTTTATGCACCCTATAGAGACAATGAAGAATCACTCCTCAGAGTATGATGCCTCCACACTTCAGGCTATGAACAATTCTTTGGGGGGGAAAAATGATTTAAAAATTAAGTAAACACCTCTTATAAGCACAAATTTACTGTTAAAATTATAAAACACAAAAGGTAATAAATCACCAAGTCTTTCTCAAGTGCTACTAATTGGAGATTTTAAATACCAACAAACATAGGTGACATATGACATAGAGGTTACATAAGATACCATAGTTGTTTACCTAAAGTGATTTTACGACTTTTCTTTACCTGGTAGGTTATGGAATGATTACTTACTTGATTTGGGTTCTCCTGAATGAGCCACAGATTGACCTGTTTTTAACTATTCCTTGCACTCTATTCTTCATCAATTTATGTCTAGTTTTGGTCTTCTATTGCTGCCTATAATCTACCACTTACCAAAATTTGCTTAAGTTCTACTTGATTTTTCTCTATTTTAATATCCCTTTGATGATTTCTGATCCAGCGTTTCAAAGTCCCACTCCTGCTCTGACTGTTCCCAAATCCCCCTAAGCACATTGATTTTCTCCTCCTTCAGACATGTTGTTACTCTTCTGCTATTCTTCAATTACTTAGAACTTACTGTGGCACAGTTTTTCTACAGTTGTATTTATGTCTGTCTCCTGCTATAGATTACAACTTTTTGGAAAGCAAAGACAGTTGGTAATCATTCTCCTCCTCCCCACAACTCCTACCTCCCATGTACACTACAAAGATCTGTCACATAACAAGGCAAAACAATGAACATTAAAAGTCCAGTCATAAAAATAGAAATGCAAAAAAAAAGTTAAAAAAAAATTTGTAGTCACTTTCTTAAGATTTCCCACAATTATCAGGGAAGATTTTAAGATATCAACAGTGAAAACCTGGTTACCATTAGGAAGCTGAGTGAAATTAAGGAAAATCTACTGCTCCTGACTATCAGCAATAATAGCTATTGGACACTGTACTCTACATGTACTGTCTCATTGATCCTCACTATACTCAATTTTCCACTTTATAAATGAGACTTAGGTTAAGGTTAAGTAGCTCACTCACGTTATTCCAGCTGAATAGGGATGAATATCAGATTTGAAGCCAGGTCTGTCTGATTTCTTAACTACTTCAAAAAGTCAAATTTTTTTTTCCAGTATGTTTACCAATGCAGAAAAAAAAAAAAAAAACAGAATTATGCTGTGAGGAAATGCGGACATTTTCTTGAGTTTCTGATTTCTTGTCTAGGTAATTTACCTCCAAAAATTAAAAGAGCCATGATTACCAGATGAGCTTACTCACTATTAAGAAGATATTGTCACATGGCATTTCTGGATTTTCTCCCCTTTATCCACCCGGGTCCACATCAGTTTACTTTCATGTTGCATTAAGCAGCCAGAGATTTTGACAGTTTCATATGTATTGTACAAATTCTTTTGTGCAATAATAAGATGATAAAATTATGATTACAAACTGTATACAGTGATAGATACTTGAAAACAGAACGTCTATCAAAGTGTTGCCATATCTCTGATTTAAAATGTTTATGAATTCATAGAAAGATGCCTGTTGGTAACTACGATATTCATCCATCTTCCCTGGCATATATTAATTGCACTCCTGGCATGTGTTTATAGAATAATGGAAAAGTGGTTTTTTTAAAAGGTGGAGGAAAAAATATGTGATGTGTTGTTAAGAAAAAAATTATCAATAATATATTTATAAACCATAGAGCATAGTATAAATCCTTAGTGTGACAGTGAGAAGATCTGAACATTGGAGCCAGTAAATCAAATTTAAATAAATCCCAATTTTTCTGCTTAGTAGCAACTGTGTGATTGAGAGAAAGTCACTCAATTGCCTGGACCTCTTTTCTTACTAATCTGTTTAATTATTAGATAATATTTGCTTCAAAATGTTTTTCATATAAATTCAATCAGTTAAATTGGGTAAAAACCCATAGTTTAATACCTGAAATAATTAATATTACTTAACTTTGTTAAAATCGTTGATGATATCTTCTTAGAAGAATTCAACAGGTCATTTGCTGTTTACCTATAAAGAAATTATATATAAACGATACATGTAAAAATATGTATAAATATAACCTCTTAATTACAAATAACATCTAACTATAAATGACTATAATATTATATATATGAATGTAATCATATTAAAGTGTTAAAGAGGTATTTTAATTTATTTATGAAGTATACAGCTTTAGAATCATATGACTGGATGCAGATATTGGCTCTACCATATACCATCTTTGTGACCTGGAGTAAGTAACCCAAATGCAGAAAGCCTCAGTTACATTATCTGTGAAATGGACATTCTAATAGAACTTGCTTCATTGTGATTTTCTGAAAAGTAAATGATGTATGTGTAATAAAGCACTTTGTATGTAGTGAATACTCAGTAGATGCTAGGCAATTCTGTTATTTCCACTTAATCAATCAGGAAAAAGAGGTTCAGTTAAGTGCTTTGCCTAAAAATGAATAGAATCAGGACTTGAATTTGGTTCCATTCAATTTTAAAACTCATTCTCTTTTTCCTAAATATATAGCCATTTACATTCTGTTGATTCATATACCCTATTCATGGAATGTTGTCTTTGTGCTCTTGTATATATGATGCCTATAATGATTATCTTGCAATTCAAAATGATTTCATTACAGCTTGCCGATAAAATAATCCAATCCTACATATGAAATAATTTAAACTTACTTTTAGTTGGCTCTTTCTTAAAATTAAATTTGAGACCATCAGGTGGATCTCAGTGTGAGAATAAAATCAAAGAAGAGTGATGTTAATGTAATCTACATTAACAGCAAGCATAATTATTATGATCCATTGTAAAAATATGTGTAAAACTTGCATATGAATGGTTTTCATTAACAAAATATCATTAAATGATAATTATATAGTGATTTTGTATTCACTATCAGAATTTATAAATATTATGTTATTTCACCCTTACAAAAGCTTTACAAGATAGGTTAGAGAAGTGTTTTTACAGACAGTCATGAAACCAGTGCTTAGGGAATTAACAGGATTAGAACAGTATTACAGTGTTAGTAGGTGATGGAGCTGAATTTGAATCTAAGATGCCTGATTTTAGGGGTACACTCCTGGGCATCCCTATTACCGAGCCCAAGTACTTTCAGCATGAAATCAGAAGTGCTTTACAATTCAGTCACATCCAACGTAAACACTGATGCATTTGTTTCCCCAACTGACATTTACTTTGAAAACAAATACAGAATAAATGGTATTTTAAATTAAAAGCAGTCACTGTTTTTTATGCTGGACATTATGTTGACAAATGAGAAAGGCTACTGTAGGGTGAATGCTTGTTATTGCAAGAGATCTAGAGTGTATTTGTGTATTTCAAATGAGACTTCAACTGCATGTCCTCCATGTGGCCACCAATGGAAATACACAATGACATAAACTGATAAAGTGGGAAGATTGTTTCGCTGTGTTTTATCCATCTCCATGAGAAATGTTGTGTCATCACCCAGACTGCAATTGCATCCTTTCCACTGATAGCCTTTCTGTGTATCTAGTAAGACCTTAGTAAAAAACCAAATTATGGTAAGACAATAAAACACTATGTGTTATGTCCTCAAGCCTGAAGAAACAGTGCTACAGAAAAATATATACATGATTTGCTTGTCAGCACAACTTTGCTTATCAGAAAAATGTTTCAGACAGCTGACTTAAAATGACTCATAAACTCTGACCATCCCCAAAGGGAAAAAAATCACTTTATCAAAATGACAACCAGACAGGCCATGTGCTCTTTTGCTCTGTGATTTCTCTGCCATGGCCCTCAGCTTCCTAATCAAAATCTCTTTGACTTGTTGCCCTCTGTTCTGCAAACTGATTTTATTTATAACTACAGATTATCCACTCTAAGACATGGAGCTGATATAGATACCAAAAAAATCATTAGATGAATCATTGATTGACAATTTCTATAAATATCTGGGGCCTGGGATCGAATATGAACTACAACAAAAGCAAAATCTTATTCTTATAATTTTTAATTTAAGTAGCAGAATATGGGAGTTAACGGTGCAGCTTCTCAGTCTGAATCCATTCTCTTCTCACTAGCTGTGACATTGGACGACTTAACTTCTCAATTCCTTCAGTTTTCTAATCTCCAGAATTAGATAATTAGGGTGTATAAGCATTCAGCATTTTTGGGAATTAAGTAAAGTAAAATATTTTAATTGCTTAGAATAGTTTGTAGTATTAAGCCATCAGTCATTGCTACCTATTGTAATTATATCATTTGATCTACACATAAATTCTGTGAGATTGGCACATTGAGCAATAGGCTCAATTCATACATGAAAAAATTTTCCCCAAATGGTCAAATGAAAGAAGACTACGTCTAGCACATCAGGGTGAGGAGACTGGCAAATCCTCTTCCCAAAAGCAATTACACACTTGGTTAGGACTGCAAAAAATGACTCTATATGCTCTGGGATGCAGCTTAAAGCATACAGCAAACTGATATGAGGTCTTTTGTTTTTTGTTTTCATGAAAAAGTACTAAATTTCAGACTATTCAAGAATAGTAGGAGTTTATTGTGTTCTTGCCTGGAGCACTCCTGAAACCGTCTCTCAGTTAAGTTGGCATGGTGATTCTATCACAGAGGATGATCTAAGAAAATCAGCAGCTTTGAGGCTGGAAAAGGGATTAATTAATTTCTAGTAGAAGACAGGAAACCCATATCCAGCAGAGGAAGGGAAAGGCCTGAATATATCCTAGCCTAAGACTGTAGTCCCAGTTGAGGTGAGCAACAGACTAACCAGGAATTTAACAGGAGGATCTGGGAGGCGAGATGGCGAAAGACAGGCTTGATATACTCTGAGTATGCTTGACTGAACACAGAGTCTGCCCACATTTGCTTCAAAGGTTGGAGATAGCTCAACATATCTACATATTACTGGTTTGCAGGAGGCTGGGCAAACATCCAAAAGATACGTGAGAGGTTCCAGCAAAAAGTATATCAGGGCAGATTAAAAACTGGCTAACTTTGAGTTTACCATGCAGACTACACACAGACACGTGAATCAGTCCTATATTGCAAAATACTGCAAGCAATGCCTCTTTAAATTTTTCTTCCAAACCTCCTTGCTTTCCTCACCTTAGTCCTGGCCCTGCAATGCAGACATACAGCTACTTCTAAGCTGCCATACTTAAAATAATAACAACAATCATAATAAATTGAGTATCAGCTGACATTCACTGTAAGAAAGACCGATGTAATTAATTTAGTCTGGACATGATACTTAAAAAAACAAAAACAACAACAACAACAACAAAAAACAAGAACAACTGTCAGGGTGAAAATAAAAATCAGAAACCAGAGTTGTTGCCATATCATCTGGAATGTCTCCTTCAGAGACTTCCAGTAGTATTTCTTGAAAGGCAAGTTTACTAGCAATAAATTGTATAAGTCTCGATTTATCTAGAAATATCTTTTCTCACAATCATTTCTGAAGGACAGTTTTGCTAGATAAAGAATTCTTGCCATTTTTTTCTTTTATTTCAGTCATTCATCCCACTGCTTACTGGTTTCTATTACGTCAGATTAGAAGTCTGCCATTCATCATTGTTCCATTGTACTGAGAATTATTTTTCCCTTTATGCCTAACTCAAAATCATGATGATTTTATCCTATGTTAGCTCAAAAAGTTTTATAGTTTTATTAAGGTTTTAGATTTACATGTATGTTTGTCTAAGTTTTTTATGTGTTGCTATAAAAAATGCCACAGAATGAGTAACTTATGAAGAAATTACTTTTTTTAAAACCATTCTGGAGGCCAAGACATCCAAGGTAAAGGGGCCTACATCTGGTGAAGGTCTTCTTGCTGCTTCATTCCATTGTGGAAGGCAGAAGGGTAAGAGCACACAACAGAACAAGCCAGCAAGGGGAGTTCAAAGTTGCTTTTATAAGTAGGCCACTCTCTTAACAACTAACACAGTCCCATGATAATGATACTAATTTATTCATAAGGGCAGAGCCCTCATAACCTAATAACTTCTTATTAGGCCTTACTTTTCAGTACTTCTGTATTGAGGATTAAGTTTCTAACACATGAACTTTGGGGACACAATTAAATCATAGCAGTATCTGCTTTGAGTTGCCTTTTGTATATGTTGTTGATTTACAGACAGAATATTATGTTTATTTTCTTTTTATATCTTTTCCATCTAAGTGTATCCAATTGTTTCTACTCTATTTGTCAAAATAGCTATCTTTTCTCCATTAAAATACCTTTGTATCTGTAAACAATCAGTTGTCCATACAGATTTGGGACTACTTGTGGACTCTATAGTGCACTTGAGCAAAATGTACATTCTGACATTATTGAGTGTGTGTTCTAGAAATATCCAAAAACGTCAATTTCTAAAATTAGTTTGATAATGTTGGTCTGGTTTTCTACATCTTTCTACATCTTTCTTTCCTTACATCCTTAGAAGATATTACCTTATATGTTCTTTCTTGCTTTGTTTCTTCAGTGCTGATTTTGGACTTTGTTTACTTCTAGCTGCTTTTAATATTTCTAGTTAACATGTTTCATTAATTTATCAGAGAACTACTTGGTACTTTGAACATACCTGTAGATTTGTTTTAGTGTTTCAGAGACTATAAACATATAGTTTAGAAATAAAAAAATGGCAGTGTAATTGAGTAGGTTCTTAGGGAAGCTGTTGCTTTTCCTAAATGATACTAGTATGAAAACAAAATCTTATGCTTTCTCTTTCTTTGCTGGCATTGTTTTTTTCTTGTCTAATCTCTCAATGAAGATATAGTTATTCAAGGATCATTTTATCTTGTAGGAGTCCCCCCACCTTGCACTGCCCAAAGCTTTATCTGTTGAGTTTTATGAAGCTGCCAGTATAAAACAACCCAGTTTCTTAAGTAGTAAATGCCCTTTAGAGCAGCTAATGCCTCAGTCAATTACGTAATTGTAGTGGGGAGACATCTAGGTATATGGATATACATTTCAATATACATAGGCATAAATACACATATAAATGTGCACATACATACATATACACATAAAATTACTATATTGGACAGAAGAGATTATCCTACCATGTGTTATATGTATCATTATGTATAATTGGTTTAACTTAAACTGACAAAAAACTCATGAATAAAATGTCTGTTTCAGTAGTTACTTATCTCATTGAAAATTGGTTTAGGGCAAATATAGCTGCTGTACTGAATTTTTTTAAATGAAACTTGGGAAATATAAAGTAAATAGATCATAGGCACTATAATTGTCAACTAAATCATTTATAATTTTTTTCAAAAAACTTTTTTTTTCAGACATTGGCATTGACCATATCATCTTTTTTTACCCTAGGAATATTCCTTAGTTCATTTTTTTCTCGGTAACTCCAAAACTTAACTTCTGGAGATTTTCTAAATACAAAATTTCCTTCGTATTATGTTGGTTTTTCTTTTACTTTTATAATTTATAATAGCTTTTTTTGTTCCTACCACTTGTGAGAATTTTAATCTTTTTATTATGGTCAATTTATGAGAAACAAGTTTACTTCCTCATTAATTTGATATATCACCATATCCAAAGATTGTTCTTTCTCTGGAAAGAAAATGGTCATGCAAATTTCCATGTAGTGTGGTATTAAAGAAATCAGGAGCTGAAAAACAAACAACCAAAAAAAGAACTCTCATGGAATAAGAATTAGAATAATCTAATGAAACTATAATAAATAGCTGATTACCAAAATATAAGATAAAATTTTCACATATTAGTTGAAATGGAAGTATGTTTTATACTAAATTTTCTCCTTACTGTGGGCTGCTTTTACTGTAGGATGGGACATTCTGTTATCATGCTATTTTGGAACTTATACAGTGGAAAATTTGTACAGGATTACAAAGATACCTGTTGGATTTCTATTTGGTTCCAAGTCACCAATATAATATATAATAAAGCCTGAAAAAAATATTGTTAGACAGATCTTGTGGATCAAATGAGTTATTAACTACAAATTATTGGAAAGTAATTACCAGAGAGTGAATTTGTTGCTCAGCTTTTCAGGATTTGCAGTTTTAATACTCCTAGCATATTTAACAGATGAGTACTATTGTGAAGTCTATTAAATGTAATAATCAGGGCTTTCAGAAATAAAGTCAGTAATTGAAGGTTTTATGATTTATTAGTGCTGGAAGTAGGACCCATTCGACACTTAAGGCTGCTAGAAACCACCACATAGGGCCTAAAGTTTTGGCTAAATTTTCCAACCAGGTGACTTGCTAAATATGTTTTAATACTTAAGACCTACTGATCTCCCATGACAAATAATGATTTAACTATCATCCATGTAAGTCTGTATCACCTTTAAACACATCATGCTGGATTTTAGTAACAATCAACTAATCCACTCCTAACTGTGTGCAAAGATATAAACTACATATAGAATCATGCAACTTTTATTCTGTAAATGATCTAAGAATTATTATGTTTTCAAATTTTGAAAACTTTATATTTAACTTCCCTGCAGCAAATAATATGACAGAAATTCCTTTAATCAAAGTGCATTTGTTATTACAAAATAAAGCATGACTTTAATAAAAACATAAACTACATCTTTAAATACAAAATCTTTTTTTCAGCTGAAATAGATTATTTTAGAGAGGACAAAGGATACTTCTATGACAATAATTTTAAAATGGTGAGGGAATGTGTGTTCCAAAAGAAACTATCATCAGAATAAACAGGCAACTTACAAAATGGGATAAAATTATTGCAATCTATCAATCTGACAAATCAAAATCACTGATTACTAAAGAAATGCAAATAAAAACAAAACCACAATGAGATAACATCTCACACCAGTCAGACTGGCTATGAAGGAGAGAGAAAATCCTTTATAAACAAGCAATTGCTGAGAGATTTCATCACACCAGGCCTGCCTTACAAGGGCTGTTGAAAGAAGCAATAAACATAGAAAGAAACAACCAGTACCAGCCACTCCAAAAACATACCAAATGGTAAAGACCATCACCACAATGAAGAAAATGTGTCAACTAATGGGCAAAACATCCAGCTAGCATCAAAATGGTGGATCAAATTCACACATAACAATATTAACCTTAAATGTAAACAGACTAAATGCCCCAATCAAAAGACAAAGACAGGCAAATTGGATAAAATGTCAAAACCCATCGGGTGTGCTGTATTCAGGAAACACATCTCATGTGCAAGGACACACATAGGCTAAAAGTAAAGGGATGGAGATAGATTTATTAAGCAAATGGAGAGCAAAAAGAAGCAGGAGTTGCAATCTTAGTTTCTGATAAAATGGACTTTAAACCAATAAAGATCAAAAGAGACAAAGAAGGGCATTACCTAATGGTAAAAGGATCAATGCATCAAGAAGAACTAATGATTCTAAATATATACGTACTCAATACAGGAGCACCCATGTACATAAAGCAAGTTCTTAATGATTTACAAAGAGACTTAGACGCCCACACAATAATAGTGGGAAACTTTTAACACTCCACTGTCAATATTAGATCAATGAGACAAAAAATCAACAAGAATATCCAGGACTTGAACTCAGATCTGAACCAAGCGGACCTAATAGACATCTACAGAAATCTCCACCCCAAATCCACAGAATATACATTCTTCTCAGCTCCACATGACACTTACTCTAAAATTAGCAACATAATTGTAACTAAATCACTCCTCAGCAAATGCAAAAGAACGGGAATCATAACAAATAGTCTTTCAGACCACAATGCAATTAAATTAGAACTCAGAAGTGAGAAACTAACTCAGACTCTCACAACTTCATAGAAACTGAACAACTGGCTCTTGAATGTCGACTGGATAAACAATGAAATGAAGAGAGAAATAAAGATGTTCTTTGAAACCGACAAGAATGAAGACTCAACATACCAGAATATCTGGGACACATTTAAAGCAGTGTCTAGAGGGAAATTTATAGCAATAAGTGTCCAACAGAGAAGTGAGGAAAGATCTAAAATTGACACCCTATCATCAAAATTGAAAGAGCTAGAGGAGCAAGATCAAAAGAACTCAAAAACTAGCAAAAGGCAAGAAACAACTAAGATCAGAGCAGAACTCAAGGAGATGGAGACACAAAAACCCTTACAAAATTAATAAATCCAGGGGCTGGTTTTTTTGAAAAGATCAATTAAATAGACCACTAGCCAGTTTAATAATAAAGAAATGGGAAAAGAATCAAATAGATGCAATAAAAAAGCAATGAAGGGGATATCATCACTGACTCCACAGAAATACAAACTACAATCAGAGATTACTACAAACAACTCTATGCACATAAACAAGTGAACATGGAAGAAATGGATATATTCCTGGACACTTGCACTCTCCCAAGCCTAAACCAGGAAGAAGTTGAAACCTTGCACAGATCAATAACAAGAGCTGAAGTTGAGGCAACAATTAATAGCCTACCAACCAAATAAAGTCCAGGTCTGGACGTGTTCATACCTGAATTCTACCAAACATACAAAGAGGACCTGGTACCATTCCTTCTGAAACTATTCCAAACAATACAAAAAGAGGGAATCTTTTCCAAATCATTGTATGAGACCAACATCATCCTGATACCAAAACCTGGAAGAGACTCAACAGAAAAAGAAAACTTCAGGCCAATATCCATGATGAACATAGATGCAAAAATCTTCAGTAATATATTGGCAAACCGATTGCAACAGCACATCAAAAAGCTTATCTGTCATGATCAAGTAGGCTTCATTATGGGGATGCAAGGCTGGTTCAACATATGCAAGTCTGTAAACCTAATCCACCACATAAACAGGACCAAAGACAAAAACCATATGATTGTCTCAATAGATGCAGAGAAGGCCTTTGACAAAATTCAACAGCCCTTCATGCTAAAAATTCACAATAAACTAGGTATCGAAGGAACATATCTCAAAATAATAAGTGCTATTTACAACAAACCTACAGCCAATGTCATACTGAATGGGGAAAAACTGGAAGCACTCCCTCTGAAATCTGGCACTAGACAAGGATGCCCTCTCTCACCACTCCTATTCAATATAGTATTGAAAGTTATACCCAAAGCAATTAGGCAAGGGGGAAAAAAAAGGGTATTCAGTTAGGAAAAGAGGAAGTCAAATTGTCTGTATTTGCAGACCACATGATTGTATATTTAGAAGACCCTACCATCACAGCCCAAAATCTCCTGAAACTGATAAGCAACTTCAGTAAAGTCTCAAGATACAAAATCCTTGTGCAGAAGCATTTCTATACACCAATAACAGAGTAACAGAGCCAAATCATGAGCAAACTCTCATTCACAATTGCTACAAAGAGAATAAAATACCTAGGAATACAACTAACAAAGGATGTAAAGGACCTCTTCAAGGAAAACAACAAACTACTGCTCAAGGAAATAAGAGAGGACACAAACAAATGGAAAAACATTCCATGCTCGTGGTTAGGAAGAATCAATATCATGAAAATGGCCATACTGCCCAAAGTAATTTATAGGCTCAGTGCTATCCCCATCAAGCTACCAATGACCTTCTTCACAGAATTGGAAAAAAACACCTTAAACTTCATATGGAACCAAAAGAGAGCGTGCATAGCCAAGACAATTCTAAGCAAAAAGAACAAAGCTGGAGGCATCATGCTCCCTGATTTCAAACTATACTATAAAGCTACAGTAATCAAAACGGCATGGTACTGGTACCAAAACAGAGATATAGACCAATGGAACAGAACAGAGGTGTTGGAGGGAACGCCACACATCGACAACCATCTGATCTTCGACAATATGACAAAAACAAGCAATGGGGAGAGGATTCCCTGTTCAATAAATGGTGTTGGGAAAACTGGCTAGCCATGTGCAGAAAGCAGAAACTGGAACCCTTCCTGGCACCTTATACTAAAATTAACTCCAGATGGATTAAAGACCTAACCATAAGACCTAACAACATAAAAACCCTAGAAGAAAACCTAGGCAAAACCATTCAGACATAGGCATAGGCAAGGACTTCATGACTAAAACACCAAAAGCATTGGCAACAAGAGCCAAAATAGAGAAATGGGACCTAGTTAAACTCTAGAGCTTCTGTACAGCAAAAGAAACAATCATTAGAGTGAACTGGCAACCAATAGAATGGGAAAAATTTTGCAATCTACCCATATGACAAAAGGGCTAATATCCAGAATCCACAAAGAACTAAAACAGATTTACAAGCAAAAAACATACCCATCCAAAAGTGGGTAAAGGATATGAACAGAGACTTTTCAACGGAAGATATATATGAGGCCAACAAACATATGAAAAAATGCTCATCATTACTGATTATTAGAGAAATGTAAATCAAAACCACATTGAGATATAATCTCACACCAGTTAGAATGGTGATCATTAAAAAATCTGGAGACAATGGATACTGGAGAGGATGTGGAGAAATAGGAACACTTTTCCACTGTTGGTGGGAGTGTAAACTAGTTCAGCCATTGTGGAAGACAGTGTGGTGTTTCCTTAAGGATGTAGAAAGAGAAATTCCATTTGATCCAGCAATCCCATTACTGGGTATATACCCAAAGGATTATAAATCATGCTATTATTATGACACATGCACATGTATGTTCATTGAAGCACTGTTTACAATAGCAAAGACCTGGAACCAACCCAAATGCCAATTGATAATAGACTGGACAAGGAAAATGTGGCATATAAACACCATAGAATACTATGCAGCCATAAAAAATGATGAATTTGTGTCCTTTGTTGGGACATGGATGAATCTGAAAACCATCATTCTCAGCAAACTGACACAAGAACAGAAAATCAAACACCACGTGTTCTCACTCATAGGTGGGTGTTGAACAATAGGAATGCATGACACAAGGCAGGGAGCATCACACACCGGGGTCTGTTGAGGGTGAAAGGGAGGGACAGTGGGGGGCGGTGTGGAGGTTGGGGAGGGATACCATGGGGAGAAATGCCAGATGTAGGTGATGGTGGGATGGAGGCTGCAAACCACATTGCCATGCGTGTACCTATGCAGCAACCTGCATGATCTGCACATATAACCCCTAATGTAAAGTACAGTTATTAAAAAAAAAGTCAAAAAAGCAGATGCTGACTAGGTTGTGGAGAAAAAGGAATGCTTTTACACTGTTGTGGGGAATATGAATTAGTTCAATCATTGTGGAAGACAGTGTGGCGATTCCTCAAAGACCTAGAGGCAGAAATCCCATTTGCCCCAGCAATCCCATTACTGGATATACACCCAAAGAAATATAAATCTTCGTGTTATAAAAATACGTGTACGTTTATGTCCATTGCAGCACTATTCATAAGAGCAAAGACATGGAATCAACCTAAATGTCCATCAATGAAAGACTGGATAAAGAAAATGTGGTACATATACACCATAGAATACCATGCAGCCATAAAATGGAATGCGATCGTGTCTTTTGCAGGGACATGGATGTAGCTGGAAGCAATTACCCTCAGCAAACTATCAGGAGCAGAAAGCCAAATACTGTATGTTCTCACTTATAGGTGGAAGATAAAGGATAAGAACATACGGACACATGGGAAACAACAAACACTGGGGCCTGTTGGAGGGCAGGGGTTGAGAGGAGGGTGAGCATCAGAAAGGATAGCTAATGGATGCTAGGTGATTGGGTGATCTGTGCAGCCAACCACGATGGCACTTATAACCGTTGACTTAAAATAAAAGTTGGAATTCAAAATAAATAAATAAAATGAATAAAATAAAAGAAAAAAAAATGCATCCTTCAAAGCCTTCAGGTACATGCCTCTGAGGTATATAGGGCACACCAGTTTCAATAAACCAAACAGCTTTCTATGGATTATTTTATTATTTTGTTCATTCCTCCAATTTTAAACTTCTCTTAGTGCTTGCAGCAGTTTCCTATCAGTATTATCAGTGCTGAGGCCTATTTTTATAATCTTGCTTTTTCTTAGAGGTGCTTTTTATAGAGCTGTGCTAACTCTCTGACTTTGCAGTATATTGCCTAAAATTCTTAAATGATCTCTTTCACATTTTTAGCTCCCTTCTTTGCACTTATCATTGAGTTACTGATAAATTGTATCAAGGTAAATGGAATTTTTATCATTTTATCATATTTAATTTTCTTCTGAGGTACTGTTTTCTGGTTAACAACATTGTCTTTCTCTCTGATAAAGTGTCTCTTTAATCTTCTGAATACTGAATTATAGAACTGTCTTCTAAAAACATCGTGAAATTAGCAAACAAAAACTTTTCCTGTATTCAATTTAAATGCCTTCCCCATAAACTATGTTTTCAGCACTTATTAACCCCAGTACATATAAAAAGTGTGCTGAGATTCTACTTTAGAACTGAGTATACAGAACACTAAAAAGTTTTACGGAAGAATCAAATATACTTGAAATATGTATAATAAATTCATTTCTGAAGTGTAACCCTATCATATGCTTTCTTATTTATTTCAATAACATCTTTCATTTGTATGTGGTCTTTGGCTAATGAAAGAATGACTTCATTTAAGTATGTTTATATATTTGTATATGTAAATAAACAAAAAATTATTAAACAATTATGGAAAGTTGAGCTAACCTTCCTTTTTATTTTTTTATTTTTCTTTTTTTGAGACGGAGTTTAGTTCTTGTTGCTCAGGCAGAAATACAATGGCTCAATCTCGGCTCACCGCAACCTCCGCCTCCTGGGTTCAGCAGATTCTCCTGCCTCAGCCTCCCGAGTACCTGGGATTACAGGCAAATGCCACCAGGCCTGGCTAATTTTGTATTTTTAGTAGAGACAGGGTTTCTCCATGCTGGTCAGACTGGTCTCCAACTTCAGACCTCAGGTCATCTGTCCCCCTCCGCCTCCCAAAGTGCTAAGATTACAGGTGTGAGCCATGGTGCCTGGCAAAGTTGACCTTTTTTTCTGGCTTCAAATACTTTTCTTACCAGCAATGCAAATTTGCACAGAGAAAACTAATTTAAAATCATGATAACTGAAGTCTTGTAATGTGTTTTGTCTTTTGAAAATATGCACACATACTGACTTTGTATTTTGCCTTAATTAAATCTAGTAATTGACAATTTTAAAAGAATATAAGAATGAGAAAATTCTGGAATTACCACCAAAATTTAACATGGATAAAAATTCTTTCTCTGTTTTCTGGATTGTCTTATCTTCATAGAGCTATTGTTTTAAAAACTTCTTATCTTTATTTATTCCTTGCTTTCAAACTTTCCTTTTAGCTGCTCAAAGATTGGAGTCCAACTAAAAACGTTTGTAATTCTGGATTAATGTTAACTTTGTAGTGAAAAATAATAGAAGCAGAGAAAACTAAAAGCAATAGATCATATGAAATTTTCTATTTTTGTGGGAAATTCAAATGTATTCTAATGGTCTTGTGATCACTTTATATATTACTAGAGGAGATATCAGTGAACCCAAAAAAATCTATATCCCAAGTGTCATAGCCTGTAGAATAAAATAGTTAACCTTGGGAATAAATTAATAAGAATAAGAATGTATGATTCTTAAATACCTAATTACTTCATATTCTATGCATGCAACAAATATTTCACATTTTATATACACACACAAAGGCACTTTGCAAAATAACTCACATTTTGGTCTTTAAGAGATTATCATATTTACATATGCAACAAGTCACATATGAAAGATGTGAAAACTGACTTTTCACTTTAATTTTGAAATTACGAGATAGACCTCTGCTTTCTAGGAATGGAGGAGTAAATTTTCTGGGTTCTAGAAATGGAGAAGTAGCTAGATCAAACTTATTACAAGAAAAAAATTACACAATCTCAACAAAATACAAGAAGTAGCTATTTGAAGATACTGAAGATGGACCAAAAGTTGGGAGAAATTAGAGGAACATACATCCGAAAAGATAAACTGTCATATTTCAGTTCTGCTAGAGTAGCAATGAGATGCTATTTATTAGTTTGAAGTTGGAAAGTGTTAAATTTGAAAGAATAGCCAGCAAGAAAGAATGAGAGGGTGAGGGTGTTCAGGACGAAGAGCCATGAAGGACCAAAAATATACATTTAAAATCCACCCAAAATATTGAATGAATACTAATCTATGTATGAACACATGAGTTCCTAAAGAAGTCTGAGGTGGATGTATCACCTGAGGCCATGAGTTTGAGACTAGCCTGGCCAACATGGTGAAATCTCATCTCTACTAAAAATACAAAAATTAGCTGGGTATGGTGGCAGACGCCTGTAGTCCCAGTTACTTGAGAGGCTGAGTCAGGAGAATCACTTGAATTCAGGAGGCAGAGGTTGCAGTGAGCCCAAATCACACCACTGCACTTCAGACTGGGTAAAATAAAAAGAAAAGAAAAGAAAATATATGGGAGTGTAGCAGTGGTAACGTGGTAACGTAAAGAATGTGTAGAAGGCACAGAACAGAACTTTGGAGAAAGGGATTAAAGTCTCAGTAATATTGCTGAGTTAGTTGTGTGTTCTGAAAGGTTTCATTTGTTTTTTTCTGTAAACCAAATGAGATAAAACAAGTTGAAAATGTTGAGACATGATATAAAATGAGAAGTATGAAGTTTTATAAGCATTTTATCTTAACTTATAAAAGTCCTTTTTTTTTGAGAAAGGGTCTTGCTCTATCACCTAGGCTGGGGTCAGTGGCACGATCTCAGCTCACTGCAACCTCTGCCTGCCAGGTTCAAGCAATTTTCCTGCCTCAGCCTCCCAAGTAGTTGGGATAACAGGCATGTGCCACCATGCTCAGCTAATTTTTGTATTTTTAGTAGAAGCGAGGTTTCACCATGTTGGCCAGGCTGGTCTTGAACTCCTGGCCTCAAGTGATCCACCTGCCTCAGCCTCCCAAAGTGCTGGGATTTCAGTCTTGAGCCACCATGCCTGGCAAAAGTCGTTTAACTACCCACATGATCATTGTTTTCTTCAGCTACTATTTAAATTAGGGAATGTGACACATAATCTCTCTGTAACTGGATTAAAATTGGGGAAAATAAAATAACAGTATGTTCTCTATTTTTTCCAAAGCAGACAGATACCCCAATAAAAAAGTTTCCTTATTCACACTCTCAGGTGAAATGCTGGAAATTTACCATAAATATTGGATGGTGAAATAACAATTTCCACCAACCAGTATTTATCAAATGTTTTCAAAATTTTATATCCTTCATGATTTTCTGTATTTTTGTTCTGTCATTTACTGGAATACAAGTTGGTGGATACAGCAGGGTATTGAAATCTTTCTATAATTACAAATTTGTTTTTTTCTCCTTGAAAATTGATCACGTTTTTAAAAACTCTGTTACCAAGTGCAAAATGTTCAGGATGGTGATGTCCCTTGAAAAATTGATACCTTTCTTATTATAAAATGATTGTCTCTGATAGCATTTTTTGCTTTAAAATATACTTTATCTTCCACTTTCTTTTAATTAATTTTAGTAAGATACAGTTATTTATGTCCTTTTACTTTTAACTAATTTGTGTCTTTACAAGAAAATGTTTCTCATAGGCAGCATATAGATGAGTCTATCTAATCTGAAAACCTCTCGCTTTTAATTGGAGTACTTAGATCGATCTATTTATACTTAATGGTTATTATTATGACTATGCTTAAATCTATCTTCTTATTTTTTTCTATATGTCTTATATGTTATTTGTTTTCATATTGCTTTTTTTGCTTTCTTCTAGAGGAAAATTTAAATTTGTGTATTTTTATCTCCATTGTTGATTTAGCTACGACTCTTCCTTTTGCAAAGCTAGCAGTTGCTAAGTTTATGGTATATATTTGTACCCTTCACAGACTGTCTTCAAATGATACTATACTTCTTCTTGCATAGTATAAGAATCTTACACTAAGGAGTTTCCTTTCTAAATTCCCACTTTCATGTTATTGTTGTCATTCATTTTACTTTTATATAGTACAAAAACTGCAAAACTTTGTTATTTAGTTTAAAATTTTGTTATTTACTTTGTGATGAAATGTACATAAGAAGAAAATCAATCATATATTTTTCTTGTTACTATTTCCATTGTTCCTTATTCTTTTTGCATTTCCATATTTTCATTAAATATTGTTTATTTTTCTGTCCAAAGGACTTCCTTTAATGTCTCTTGTAAGGCTGGTTTGTTAAAAAATAGTATTTTTCAGTGTTTCTAAGTCTGATAAATTCTTTATTTCATGTTTGTTGTTGAAATATATGATAACTCTTTTAAAATTTCTAATTGCTAGATACATTGCTTTAGTACTTTAAGCAAAATGCTCTACTATCTTCTTGCTTAGATTGATTATAATAATAAATCCTGTTATTTTTATCTTTTCTTCCCTTTATGCTTAACTCACCATTTTATTAAAATTAAAAAAAATCTTAAACATTAAAGTTTTATCATTGATTTGAGTAATTTGGTTTTGAAGTGCTTTGATAAAGTTTTTTTTTTTTTTTTTTTTTTTCTGTTTCTCTGCTTAGGGTTCATAGAGCTTTTCTGAAAAATTGGAGGCATCATTTCTTCAAATATTTCACTGCTCCTTTCTTCCCTTTGGATACAATTCTATATATAATGTGTCTTAAAGTTCCCTCACAGCTCACTGATACACTTTTTCTTTTTTAAATTGTTTTTCTTTTTGTTACATTTTGTACAGTATCTGTTGCTATGTATTCAAGTTCAAGGAAACTCCTGGGCTCAAGCAATCCTCCTGCCTCAACTTCCCAAGCACCTAGGACCACAGGTGCACACCACCACTCCTGGGTATTTTTACATTTTTTGTTTATTGTGGAGAAGGGGGTCTTACTATGTTGCCCAGGCTAGTCTCAAACTCCTGGCCTCAAACAATTCTCTCACCTCAGCTTCTAAAGTGTTGAGATTGCAGGCATAAGGCATTATACCCAACTTGTTTTTAAGCTGTGTTTAATCTAGTGCTAATAGCTCCCCAATACTAACACAAGACCTTTATGAGTACCCTACTCTCTAACTCATAAAGATTTTACTAAGTCGTGGGAATAGGCGGTATTCTAGTCTTGTGTGGTGAGGTGTTGACTACTCTTTATTTTCTAACATACTTTCATTTGGTAAGTTTGTTTTTACTTCTTTCTTTTTATCATCTGTTCCTTTGTTTCTCTTTCCTTCTGTTTTTTACTCACATCCTTTTTTCTTCTCCTTTTCTTAATACTGCTTAAACCCCTTCATTTCTTCCATTTCTCTATTTTTACCTCGTATTCTTGAGATAAATGAACGTGCCTTATCTGTAAACAACACTGTACTCAGATCTGTGAGAGATAGTTAAAAGGATATAATATGGCCTTTGTGACATTCTGTTTAGAGAAATAGAGCACGACAATCATGTCTGCATTGCCAAATGTATTTTAAACATTAAAAGTTCTGAAGTTACTGCTTTCAGATGGGCATATATTAAGATTGGGTCATAAAAAGAAATGAAGTTGGCATTTGAGGTCAGTTTACCTCTCCAAAGTGAAGTCCCAGACACCAAGATAGGACAAGAAGAAAGAGCAGTAGGGGTAAGCGTATATGTAAGTGAGATTTGTGAGTCACGTTTAAACAGTCTAAATAAGCTATGCTAAAGAGATTTTTTTTTTCTAGTTTTTCAAATAATTAGGATTCACTAAATCATTTTGTATATGAATGTGTTAGAAACAAAGTTTGTTCCCCCCAAAACAAAGTCTTTGGGGAAAAGACTACTTTTGATGCTTCACTATTCAAATTCCATAAAAGGTACCCACCAATTTACATTTATAGCTGAGAAACTGTGGTGGCACATCTAGAAATTACTTAATTATTAAATGTAGTCCCTTAAGTAGAAGTCAAGCATCCTTAGTTACCCACCTGTAATCCTGGACTCAAGGAAATATTTGAGTTTCTTATAAATTTTCTTTTCTTTTTCCTAGAGACTGACTGTCATGCCAAAGTCTAGTCTGACAGCAAGTTTTGACCCTTTTTTCTGATCATCATCTACATGCTTACTCTTAAGCCAGTATCTATTTCTTTCTAAGTGCCCTGTCTGAGAAAATATCCCATTTTTAAAATATACCCACATGAGCCGAATCTAGATCTTATGAAACAGGGATAACCAAAGCTGCAGCTACACTTAACTCTAGCTTGGCCAAAGTAGTCAATTTCCTTAAAGCTTCAGAAAAATCACTTTTGCAAATAAATTTTATTGGAAATAAAAATACATTTTTACAATGAATGCTGTTCAGTTCTTTCTTATTTTTAATAATCAGATGTTACATATTTGTGCTGTAAGCTCAGAATGAGAAAGTTGTACCAAATGTGTCAATATTGAATAACTGTTTTCCTGATCAACTGCCAGTAATATGAATAAATTTTATTATTTAAAATATATGGGATGTATTTTGAATATCACAAGCCTGAACTAAAATCTTCCTTCTCATAGCATACATATTTAATTTCTGAATTCTTCTTTTCTTTTGAAATATACCTAGAATTGACTCTAAACATTAGAAACATATGGATATCTTAAAAAATCAAATCTATTTATCATTTGCTTTTCTAAAGTTTCTGAGAGTTTTTTTTCCTGTTTTAATTTTTTGTTTTTAAATTTCAAATTTTATTTTAGATGCAGGGGTACATGTCAAGGTTTCTTACCTGGGAATGTTGTATGACGCTGAGGTTTGGGGTATGGATCCCATCACCCTGTGTAACGAGCAGTACTTAACAGGTAGTTTTTCAACTCACCATCCCCCTCACCCTCTAGTAGTTCTGCGTGTTTATTTTCTCCATATTTATGTTCATGTGTGCTCAATGTTTGACTCCCACTTATGAGTGAGAACAAGCAGGGTTTGATTTTCTGTTCCTGAGTTCATTTGCTTAGGTTTATGGCCTCCAGCTCCATCCATTTTACTGCATTTTATCTTACGCTGTCAGTAGTTGATGCCATCTTACATTCTCTACCATTACTCTTTTAATTGATATTACATTTAAAACATTACAAATCATGAGAAAGATAATTTGCTAAAATATCTTTTTAGTTTAACTTTGTAAAATGAGAAGTGATGAGTGACCCATTAAAAAATATTTACAGAATTGCAACCAGAGCTTTATCAATGTACTATTTTATGTGGATATAAAATTATCTAATCCCATCAGGTTAATCTTGGTGGAAAAACTTTAAATAAAATTAGACATGGGTACCATGTATTGAAGACATACATATGGCATCATCTGTACTACTTGCTTTATGTACGTAATCTCACGTATTCATCTCTAATGGCATTTATAAATTTAACCTGTTCATTATCAATGTTTATGCGTGGCAGAAAAACACACATTCTTAGAGGTATGGCTAGGTGTTATATCTGAGGTGTCACATAAAATAATTTAATCTTTTAAAAGATTTTTCTAAGGAATGTATCTATGCTACTTCTCTCCTTCCCTAGTATGTTTATTTTATTGAACCCTTGAAAAAGATGTAGTTGAATTCTCACAAAAACCCTATAAATTTGAGATTATAAACCTAAATTTAAAAACTAGGAAGTGGTATAACTGGTATTTAAATCTATAGCACTATAAATCAATCTGTGCACTTCCAATGTACAAATTAACTTTCTATGAATTACTTTGAATCATTAGTTATTTTTGCATGACTCCCGCTGTTATCCCTGTTCTCACATTTATTAACAGTGTTCAGGTCTCTGTCTCATAGTCTTTGTGTGTCTAGTTGTATAGTATAGGGCTTTATACCGAATGGAATCTCATTACCCGTTTGTGTTTCCTTACCACTATGATTCTAAGGCAGGGCAAGGAGAATACATTAGAATTACATGGGAAGCTTTTTTAAACTTCACACACAGCCCTAAGGGATCCTAGTTGTCCCTTCTGTAGTAAGCCAATAGTAATCATGGGAATAGGTAATATCTGTCAAGAATATTGGGCTGTTCTTTGGATAAAATGACTTGGGGTCTAGCTGCATCGTCGTCTTCAGAGCAATAATTGTCATGCTACTCAAAGTATCTTCTGTGGGCCAATGCCAATCCACAGATTCCTAAGAGTTTAAAATGAATACAAACACTGAGAGAAAATGTTTAAAAATTTAACGTATCAACAGGGGTACATGTATATTTCATTTTTCTTTGTCTTTTATTTTACTATTTTTTAAATTACATTTTTAAATTCAATCCATATAGAATGAACTGTAAATTAAAAATAAACAACAAACACTCACCTTGCACCACAGATAGTTTGAGGAAAAGTAAGCAGTAGCATTTTTTTTGGCATTCAGAATTATTCTTCTCTTATTGATGTTCCTGATGCAGGGCAGACGAGCCCCAAAATTGGGGATTAGCATGGGTGGGTTCTTGGCTTTGCTCAGGAAAGAATTCAAGAGTGAGCTAGCAGTGGAAGAAGGCAAGTTAGTAGAAGGAGCAGTGTTCAGCACAGTGACTGCTCCTTGTGGATCAGGGCTAAACCATAGGCAGTGCACCCAGACTAGCAGCATAGGGACTCTTGGCTGGCAGTATTTATACCTACTTTTAATTACATGCAAATTAAGGGGGAAGTTATTCAGAAATGTCTAGAAAAGAGGCAGGGAGTTCCAGGTGTTGCCATAGCATTTGTACACTGTCACGGCACTGGTGGGAGTGCTTTATGCTGATGAGCAACTAGGGCGACTAGAGGTTGCCTTTGGCATCAATCTCTGGTTCCAGCTGGCTTCTTCCTTTTATCCCGTCAGGAACTGGAAGTAAGACTTGCCAGTCTCCTATCTCATTCCTGTGATTGGATATTACATAGCATATGCCTAGTGTATTCTTAGAATATTTCCCAGAACATGGAGATGCCTTACAGAATAGATTTGACAATTAATATGTACTTAGTCATGGTGCATTTTATTTCATTAGTGAAATATCTGGAAGGGCACTAGGCAGAGAAAAGTGTGGAATGAAAATTGCTGATGTGGTTCGGAGCTGTGTCCCCACTCATATCTCACTGTTGAACTGTCATCCCCAGGTGGGGTCTAGTGGGAGGTGATCAGGTCCTGGGAGCAGAGTTCTTATTAATGATTTAGTATTAGCCCCCTTGGTACATGAGCTCTGGCTGTTTGAAGGTGTGTAGCCCCACCCCATTTGTTCTCTTTTCCTCGCACTGCAACCCTGTAAGATGTGCCTGTTTCTCCTTCACCTTCTTCCATGATTGGAAGTTTCCTGAGGCTTCCTCAGAAGTCATTGTTCTTCCTGTACTTATAAAATCTAAAAGTTTAATTGACTCACAGCCTGAAAAACCATGAGTCAATTAAACTTCTAGTTTTTGTGAATTACTCAGTTTCGGGTATTTCTTTGTAGTAATGCAAGAGCGAACTTATACAACTTCCAACAACCGTGCCGTGAAGTCTACCCTGTCCAGAAGCCTTTTCTCTCTCTTATCCTTATTATCACTAGAAGTACTACTTGGAAAGGAGGGATGAATCTGTGTCAGAGTGGAATCCTAAGTATTTTGACATCCTGGCTCACATCTCCTGACTTTCAATATTAACCAATGTTGGCAATGGAAATAAAGGCAACTAGATTTCCTAAGAGAGTTGGGAGTTAAAGGAGAGGCAGAAAGAGGTACATTCTAATGGTGTAACATGCTTTCTTTTCCATAATAAAGTATAATAGTGATGTAATAGCTGTGTAATTACACACATACATTCAAGCACTCTATTGCATGTTTCTAAGACGTAGATCAGCTGACTTTTCTGCTTTCTGAAAACCGAATTAAACAAGTACTTCCTGGTCTATAATATTAAAAAACCTTGTAATATAACAAACTAATACAAGATATGAAGGAAAGATATTAGGCAAACAGGGTTAAATAATTTACAAGTTTTTCTTCCATCTATTCTGAACATAAATGGTGAAAGCCAGATGAAGGAAAGATATTAGGCAAACAAGGTTAAATAATTTGGAAGTTTTTCTTCCATCTATTCTGAACATAAATGGTGAAAGCCAGATGTGGAGAAAAGATACAAAGCAGAAGATAGAATATTGCTGTTAAAAGACTGTAGTACAAAAACAAAAACCATAAACAAAAACAAAGGCCAATAGCCAACAGTCTATTTTCCTTTTTAAAAAGGTAGTAAAATGCATTCAAGAAATACTTTCCTGGTGTATGTGCCTTGTAGAGATTGTTTCCATTTCTCTGTCCCAGGAAACATAAGCAGCACATCTTTATAGAGGGCAGTGTATGTCCATAAAACAAATGCTACCAAGTAAAATGTTAAGAAGAGTCTGTTGAAATATCTGCCAGAAAGATAATTTAGGTTAGGCTTTCTGTTTTAATAAAAGTACATGAAGCATAACGGTAACAATCTCTACTCTCTTTTAAAGCAAAAGGAAAGAAAAGCCTCACTCTAAAACCCTTTAAAGATATCAGAATTAATTGTAAAGTATTAAATATGCCCTAGTTCTTGCTCTGATTGGATGCCAGAAAAAGAAAGAGAGAATTAGAAAAGGAAGAAGTGCTGTAAACTAAGTCACAAGACGGTGACATATTGATTTGGAACCAAAGATTCATTTCCAATAAACGTCATTTAAATCACTGGGCTATTCAACAAGGGCTGCCTTAAATGGGTTACCTTACATGAACCCCAAATTATTTCTTGTCAAGAAAAGCAGACAAACACCTACGTAGAAGGATTTCTGATTTTTTTCTTTTGAGCTTAACACAGCAATTGAGAGGTAATGGACAAAAATATTTAAAAAAAAATGATAAAACCAATGGTCTGTGTTGCATGGCAACAGACTTTAGAGAATAGCCCTTCACTTCTTTCAGTCACCGATATCCCCAGAGGCAAAACAGAAGGACAGAACTGTTTTGCATATAGATTTCAATACCACACAGACTTCTGCTATAACCATATGTCCTATCCAAAGAATCATGCCACCAAATTAGGGAAGCTTTGCCTTTTGCTCAGGAAACAACCACACTTACAGATGTAATGACAGTTTGGGAGGCAGATTCACATATCTATTTTGAAAACACTCATAAGAACAGTCTCATAGAAATAAGTATATGGACAAAAGTCTTACACTCTTATTTGTAGATCTTTCTGGCTATAGAAATTGAGGACGTCTGGTGTATTATTTATTGCTGTATAACAAATTACCCAAAAATGAGCAGATGAAAACAAACAAAATAATATTATTTCACAGAGTTTCTTAGACTCAGGAATCTGAGCCCAGCTTAACTGAGTACCTGTGACTCAGCATCGATCCTGTGCTTGGAGTTAAGCTGCTGATTGAGGCTGCTGTCTTATCTGGAAGTGCCACTTCCAAGCTCACTCATCTGTCCATTGGCAGGAGACTGTTTCCTCACCGTGAAGGGCTCTCCATATGCTGCTTATGACGTAATTTTACCGGAGAATAAGAACCAGCAGAGAGAGGAAGAAAGAGTGAGAGAGAGAGAGACACACACACACACACAGAAAGAGAGAGAGAGAGAGATTGACACCACAGTGGTGGGGAGGGGTTGCCTAGGAAGCAGGTTTGAAAGGCTGGTTACCAGAGTCTACCCTCTGGCTCCAAAAGATCCAAGTTTCTCCCACATACAAAATACACTCACATCCTGCCATGCCTCCCAATCCCTCACCAAATCTTATCCCATTACCATGTCAGAAAAACCTGCAGTATCCTCCTAGCTAAATCAAGTCCAGATGAGGGTACATCTCCCACATGTAGCTTCTTATGTGCTACTCCCTAAACAGAGTTCCTCCTGCAAGTCTATGAAATACACATGGTATCTACCCCTACACAACCAACAAAAAATTGATGCTAACCACTACAGACTCCAGTTTCAAAAGGGAGAAAATGAGAAGCACAGATTCATGGATCCATGGCAATTTTGAAATGTATCCAGGCAAATGTAGGAAGTTCCTTGATTAGGACTCAGTCCCGTTACTCCTGGAAATGATTCTCCAGAACTTTCAACTCCATGCTCAGAGGTTTTCATTCTTCTCAGTAAGCAATTGCTTCTGCTATCTAAGTCACCTTTCCTTTGCCACAAAATGAAGCCTTGGCTTTTAAGAATGAGTGGCACTTCAGCCTGTTTCTGGTTTGTCAAAATTTAGGGTTCCAAAAGTTTCTTTTCATTTTGTACTGTTTCTGTCACTTTTTCTCCTGTCTATGTTTCTGCATCTATGATTTTTCTTAAATATTTGATGCATCACCTATGATTACTAATAAGATCGCTTCATTAGACAAAAGCCATACCTACAAATGTCTTCAGGATAACTTCTCTACCTTATCCCTTTGCTACGGAACACATCCTTAAGTTTCTTAGGAGCTTTATTGTTTGATTGAGAGACTGAATTATACCCTTAGAGAAAATTTTGTAAGGATACAGAAAGTCTAAATAAAACTGTAATCAAATTGGCTCAGTTGACAGCATAGAATCCTCCAGCAAACAACCACAACAAAAGAATGTGCACACCACTCAAGGACAAATGGAAAAATCATTAAGGCAAACTGGACAGTAAAGATAACTCCAATAAACTTAGAAGTAAAAACATACAAAGTAGGGTCTTCCACATCAGGGTGTAAGTGTACTTTTTGCTCTTCCTCTTGCTAATTACAGTTTTAAAATAATGGAGATTATATGCAAAGCAACAGAAGAAGACTATGGTAGGTGAAAAGATGATAGACCGGCCAAGAACGTTAGATAGAAGGAACAGGTGGTAGATTTTCTTTGTTTTCTTTTGTTTTATTTATCATATACTCAGTGCTGTTAAAAGTCACTAAACCCCAAATGTCAATGAATGAGAGTAAAAAGCCCCAGGAGAATCCCATTCTGGCCATCCAAAGATCAGAAAAGGGCAGTCTAGCCATAGAGACCATAATTGCCATATTTCAGCCTTACCCTAGGAAAAGAAACTGTGGTCTCACTACTCAAACTGTCAGTGAAAGTGAACAACAGGAGCCTAGACTTTCCTTCTTACCAAGATATGAAGAAACGTCCCTCCCTTTTTTGCCTGGATAGTGTCAGAGAAGACCAAGTGGGGACTGAAGACTTTCATTCCCCTGGTGGAGAGCACATGGGAAGCTTGGACTTTGTCTCCCACCCAGCAGTAAAAATCTGTTTATCCTCTTCCCCATTGGATTGGTGTCAGAAAAGACCATGTGGGAAACCTGAACTTTCATGATCTTCCAGGATACTGGAATTCCTACCTCCATGATGGATTCAAAAAAGGCATGAGGGGAGCAATGTGAGGCAGCCCTGCCCCTCCCAGCCTGGGTGGTGACAGTGGAGGACTAGTGGGAGCCTATACTCCCATCTGTCCTTGGCCAGCTGTAATGAAGCGCCGTTATCCTCACCAGGATGTCAACAGAAACCAAGTGGGGAACAGAGACTAGGTTGAGATGAAGCTTGGTTGAGTAGCCCCCATGGGTATCCAGACTCTGTTTTTCTCTCTCCATTTATTAGCTCCACTTTGGTTGGCTCCCTTCTTTGTAGACTTTCACTTTGTGAGAGTGAAATGACTACTATCAGCTCCCAGGACAATGCTACTATCAGTACCCATATGTAATATTGTATCTACTCTAGATATAGATATTCCATATCTAGTCAAAAAGAAAATGCTTGCTTATTAATGCTTCCAACTATAATCCTGCAATTGAGTCTTAGGGACATGCTGTCTGAATTTGGTCATGTGTCCATTTATTAGCAAATCACCGTAGGAAAAGAATATGGGACTAATTTAGGAATTTAGTCACTTCCTGTCTTTTTCAAATCATGTTTAGGATATTGTTGCAAAAGGGAAGATGAATGGGCACTGGAGAAGCAATTAACAAAAGTTTTCTAAAACATAAATTCAGTTTTGGGTACACATGTACAATACCTATTATTTTACAATTTTTTTCACTTGTCAACTTGTTAATTTCAATTCAAAATGTATAAAATTATTTTACTCTTCTCAAAGACTCTGTGGTATTTCATTGTATAGGCATACTACATCCTTTTCATGGACAGGGAGGTCATTTTATATTTTATTTGGTTTGGAATGGGATTTTTTTTTTTTGCTATTATAAGCTGTGACACAATAAATATCTTTGTATATAAATTTGTTTTAAAACAATTCATTGGAGTTACAATTGCAGTAAATTTCAAAGAAACAATGAACACTTTTTTTTTTCTTGCCTTTAAAAATTCACTGGAGGATAAAACAATTTCAAGTATGAAAAAAATTGATAGTCACTTGACGATATATGAACATAGCAGATGGTAAAAGTAATGTGTAATTTTAACACATTTCAGGTTTCTGTAGCATGTTAGATATTAAAACATCGTATCCTTCTTCTTCCTCAACACATTCATTTTAAGCTTCTTAAATTCTCAGCCACATAGTACAGTTTATAACATAAAATAGAAAAGTGAGACGCTCAGCTTCGTCTCCAATTTTAGTCGGATGAACACACACATAGCCACTTCTTCACCATAAATACTTCAGTGAGCCTGATACAGCTTAATGTTTTCTGATGCTTTTGTTCAATGCTCCAGTTTCCTATTCTGAAATATCCCTGCTAGTTTATGAGTGATCCTTAAAATGCTGTGTGAGTACCAACAGCAGATGTCTCAGTACACCTATTGTGTCAAGAATAGGCTATCCAAGAGGCTATTTACAACTATAGAAATTTTGTTTTCATTTCCACAAAAGAATAGTGATGAGGTTTTAGTGTAAAATGTGTTTTATAAACAAAAGAGGAGAAAATGAAAGGTTTGACTTTTTTTAATGTAATTTTTGTTTTCTGATGAAAGATGGTCATTTCTGTTGATTCTTTCTGCTGATGAATTTACTCCCCTTTCCTGTATCCTTCAGCCTATGTGATGATTCATTCTTTTGTACCAGTTTAGGTTAAATTGTTGAGGATTTAAATTTTTCCATTTTAAACCCTAGTACCAAGAGTAAATGTGTCTTCCCTGAATACAGAATTTGTTTAAAAATGATATGTAGAGGTTGCAATTGTTTAAAGTTTCCATGTATTTTTATTTTCACCTAGAAGCTGACCAACGTAGCGCAGATAATTTGAGTATTTATTGTATCTCTGGATTTTGAGTGGAACTACATTTGTGGTCTCCTTCATCACTGGGAAAACTGTTGGGATAGAAAATCATAAATAACTTTATCTCACTAATGAAGAAACTGAATCGTTTCTGCCTTCCCCTGTTCCTGTCTCTTGTACCAGTAGCAACAGACCTACACTTGTAGTCAAGTTCTATTTTTACTACATCTGTCTGCTGCCAATATATTATATCTTCTATGTTTGTTTGTATTGATCTTATATTTTTTATTTTGTTTGCCTACTGTTTTTTCTTGCATTTCAGAACATTTTCCCCCTTTCTTCTGGAGTAAGTTTTTTTTTAGAAAGAAATTCAGTCACTAAGGGTATATGCATGGGAAACTTATTTTTAGTAATTTAAAGTTGTCTTTATCCTTGTTTATGAAACAGTTTGCCTAAATTTAGTATGTAGTACCATTAGACAGTTATTTTTCTCAGTAATTTAAAGATATTAGTTCATTCTCTTTTGATTTTGGTGTTGCTATTGACAAGTCAACCTAAGAGAACAAGAGGTGGGCTGAAAACAAGTTGTCTGACCAGAATTTTCATTAGCTTACAGAGATAAGTGCCTATATATTGTTGAACTGTAAGCTATGAGTTACAGTGTCTATATTTTATGGCTTAGCCCAAATGACAAGTGGCTTCAAGAGATACTTATTTAGCTTAAGGGTGAGTGATACAACTGCTATTTTATTCTAATGCTTCCCTCAACCTGATAATTTAAAGGGGTTTGCATTTCTCAGATAAAAAATACTGTCTTTCTTCTTTTTTTCAGTTATTTTGTGTATATGTGTGGGCAGGTGGCCGGGGGGCTGTTTTCTTTCTGGATTATTTGAAGAGCTTTTCTACATGTTTTTGTTCTGCAAAATTACCTGCAGTGTGTCTAGCTATGAATTTTTATTTATTCTATCTGGGGTTTACTGACAACCTAGAATACATCATTGCATATTTTTTCATCAGTTCTAGAACTTTCTTAGTCATAACTTGTTTTAAAAGACTTTATTCTTTTAGGGCAGTTTTAGACTTGCACCAGAATTGAGAGGAAGATATCGAGAGTTCCCATATATCCACTACCAGGGTGGTATATATTTTGCAACTGATGAACATACATTAGCAGATCATAATCACCCAAAGATCATAATTTACATTAGAGTTCACTCTTAGTGTTATACATTCTCTGGGTTTGGACAAATGTATTGTGACGTATAGCAACCATTATAGTATCATTCATAGTATTTCAAGAAAAATGCTTGGGTTCCACCCGTTCATCTTCCTGTCCCCAACCCTTAGCAACCTCTAATCTTTTTACTGTCTTCAAAGTTTGTCTTTATCAGAATGTCATATACTAGGAATCACAGAGTGTGTAGTCTTTTCACATTTGGTTCTTTCACTTGGTAATATGAATTTAAGTTTCCCAAGTCTTTTTTTTTTGTTTGTTTTTTTAGATGGAGTCATGCTTTGTCACCCAGGCTGGAGTGAAGTGGTGAGATCTTGTCTCACTGCAACCTCTGCCTCCCAGCTTCAAGTGATTCTCCTGTCTCAGTCTCCTGAGTAGCTGGGACTACAGGTCCACTCCACCATGCCTGGTTAATGTTTTGTATTTTAGTAGAGACGAGGTTTCACTATATTGGTCAGGCTGGTCTCGAACTCCTGACCTCAGGTGATCCACCTGCCTTGGCCTCCCAATGTACTAGGATTACATGAGTGAGCCACTGTACCAAACCTCCCATGTTTTGGCATGGCTTGATAATTGATTTACTTTTAGTGCTGAATTATATTTCATTTATTGGATGTACCACAGTTTATCAATGCATTAACTTGTTGAAAAATATCTTGGTTCTTTCCAAATTTTGGCTATTATAAATAAAGCTGTTATAAAACATAGTTGTGAAGGTTTTTGTGTGGGCGTGTTTTTAAATCCTTTGAGTAGATACCAACTAATGAAATTTCTGAACAATATGATCAGAAGATGTTTAGTTGTGAAAGAAACTTTCAAACTATCTTCCAAAGAGACTGTACCATTTTTTATTCCCACCAGCAATCAATGAGAATTCCTGCTGTTTCACTACCTTGCCAACATTTTGTGTTGTAAGTGTTCTGGATTTTGACTATTCTACAGGTGTGTAGTGGTATCTCATTGTTGTTTACTTGCATTTTTGTGACGACATGATGTGGAACATCTGTTCATATGCTTATTTGCAATGTGAATAGCTTCTTCGGTGAGATCTTTGGCCCATTTTAAGACTGAGTTGTTTGTTTTCTTATGGTTGAGTTTTAGGAGTTTTTTGTATATTTTGGAGTCCTTATCAGATCCATTTGTCTGCAAATATTTTATTCCAGCCTATAGTATGTTTCCTTATTCTCTTGACTTTGTCTTTCATAGAACAGACATTTTAAATTTTAATGAAGCTCAGTTTATCAATTATCTTTTAGAAATGGTGTATTTTGTGTCGTCACTCTGCAATGAACTGGCTGCCTGAGGCACACTGCCAAAACTATGGCACAAGTTATTGGAGAAAGAAAAAATGAACAAACAAACAAATACTTTACTACAATTGAGCATGCTTGCTTCATCTGCACATGCTGAAATTATGTGACTTGCAACCTGGCTCTGAATGAATGGGTGTACTGTGGTTACAGTGTTGTATCTAAAAGTCATCAAAATACTCAAGGTCATTTAGGTTTTCTTTAATGTTATCTTCTAAGAGTTTTATAATTTTCATTTTACATTCATTTTGAGTTAATTTTTTAAAAGGTATTAGCTCTGTGTCTAAATTTATATTTTGCATGTAGATGTTTAGTTGTTTTAACATGTGTTGAAAAGACGATCTTTTCTCCATTCTGCTGCCTTTGTTCTTTTCTCAAAGATCAGTTGACTCTATGTGGGTCTACTTCTGAGTTCTCTGGTATGTTCTGTTGATCTACTTGTGTCTTATTTCACCAACATACGCATTTTTTTTTTATTACTATAGCTTTTATAGTAAGTCTTGAAGTCAGGGAGTATCAGTCCTTTAACTTTGTTCTTCTTCACCAGTGGAATGACTATTTTGAGACTTTTGCCCTCTCTGTATACACTTTACACTCAGTTTTTCAATATACATGAAATACTGATATGATGATTTTCATTGGGATTGCATTGAATGTATAGATCATCTTGGTTCACACTAATATCTTGACAATATTGAATCTGCTTATTTATAAACATGAAATATCTCCCTATTTAGTTCATTTCTGAACTTATTATACACAGTATTTCACTAAAAATATTCTGTGCTCCATTTATTTATTCCTCTGTATCCAATTAGAGTTTTATAGTTTTTCTCATAAGATCTTGTACATATTTGTTATATTTATACCTATTTCATTTTCAGGCTGCTAATATAATGGTACTGTGTTTTTAATTTCAAACTTCATTTGTTTATTGCTAGTACTTTATATAGGAAAATAAATGACTTTTGTATACAAACCTTGTATCCTGCAACCTTCCTATTATTATTAGTTTCAGAAGGTATTTTTTTATGTTTTTAGATTTTCTATATAGACAATCATGTCATCAATAAGCAAAAACAATCTTGTTTCTTCCTTCTCAATCTGTGTATCTTTTATGCCCATGGCTTCTCTTATTTTACTAGCTGTCACCTATTATTAAAAAAAATTACCTGACTTCATTAATCATTAATCCTATTATATCCTAGAACTTAGATACTATATTAACACTTAGTAAAATGAATGAGTTTCCATATATTCATCTATTTAAACTAAATTGTCAGACATTTCTTCAGACCTATCTTCCAGTTCACTAATATGCCCTTTGGTTGTGATAAATGTGCTAGCTAATCTACTTAATTCACTTTATGATGTTAAATTTCAACAAATTTTACTCATTTTTTGCATAGATCCCTTTTCATTTTTAAAACTCCTTATACATTCATCTTGATGCCATTTTAATAATCTCAAACATATTTAAAAATATGTTTGAGATATTGTTCTTTTGTTTGTGATTAAACCAATATTTGGTTCTGATTTTGTTATTGCCTCCTGTCTCTTGATCATAATGTCTTGTTTACTTGCATATTCTGAATATTTTTTTGTCAATTGTCATTACATGCTCTGTGTAAAATGTACCTATAGACCTTCTTTGGAACACTGAAATCATGTTTCTCCGTAGAGTACATGCACGTACTCTTGACATGCAATTGTGCGTATTCTCAACCTAATCTAAAGTTTTACCAATGAGTTGTTATAAATATTGGTTCTGTCCCTTAGTAGCTCTGTGACTTTTGGTAAGGTACTTAACTTCTTCATATCATAAGTTTTGCATTCAAAAATTGATTATGACAATAGATCTTTATGTAGATTTTAGATCTTTCCTCACTTCTCTGGTGGGCATTTATTTCTATATATTTCCCTCTAGACACTGCTTTAAATTTGTCCTAGAGATTCTGGTATGTTGTGTCTTTGTTTTCATTGGTTTCAAAGAATATCTTTATTTCTGCCTTCATTTCATTGTTTATCCAGTTGACATTGAGGAGCCAGTTGTTCAGTTTCTATGAAGTTGTGTGGTTCTGAGGTAGTTTCTTAATTCTGAGTTCTAATTTGATTGCACTGTGGTCTGAGAGACCGTTTTCATTATTTCCATTTTTTTTTTTTTTTTGCATTTGCTGAGGAGTGATTCACTTCCAATTACATGGTCAATTTTAGAGTAGGTGCCATGTGGTGCTGAGAAGAATGTATATTCTGTGGATTTGGGGTGGGATTTGGGGTGGGATTTGAGCTGAGAAGAATGTATATTCTTTGGATTTGGGATTTCTGTAGATGTCTATTAGATCTGCTTGGTCCAGATCTGAGTTCAGGTCCTGGATATCCTGGTTAATTTTCTGTCTCGTTGATCTGTCTAATATTGACAGTGGAGTGTTATAGTCTCCCATTATTATTGTGTGAGAGACTAAGTGTCTTTGTAGGTCTTTAAGAACTTGCTTTATGTACCTGGATGCTCCTGTATTGGGTGCGTATATAATTAGGATTCTTAGTTATTCTTGATGCATTGATCCTTTTCCATTATGTAATGCCCTTCTTTGTCTCTTTTGATCCTTGTTGGTTTAAAGTCCATTTTATCAGAGACTAGGATCGCAACTTCTGCTTTTTTTTGCTCTCCATTTGCTTGATAAATCTTCCTCCAATTCCTTTATTTTTAGCCTATATGTGTCCTTGTATGTGAGATGGGTTTCCTGAATACAGCACACCAATGGGTTTTGACTTTTTTTCCAACTTGTCAGTCTGTGTCTTTTGATTGGGGCATTTAGTCTATTTACATTTAAGGTTAATATTGTTATGTGTGAATTTGATCCTGCCATTTTAATGCTAGCTGGATGTTTTGCCCATTAGTTGACACATTTTCTTCATGGTGTCCATGGTCTTTACCATTTGATACATTTTTGGAGTGGCTGGTACTGGTTGTTCCTTTCCTTGTTTAGTGCTTCTTTCAGGAGCTCTTGTAAGGCAGGCTTGGTGGTGATGAAATCACTCAGCAATTGCTTGTCCATAAAGGATTTTCTTTCTTCTTCACTTATGAAGCTTAGTTTGGCTGGATATGAAATTATAGGTTGCAAGTTCTTTTCTTTAAGGATGTTGAATATTGACCCCCACTCTCTGCTGGCTTGCACAGTTTCTGCTGAGAGATCCGCTGTGAGTCTGATGGGCTTCCCTTTGTGGGTATCCCAACCTTTCTTTCTGGTTGCCCTTAGCCTTTTTTCCTTCGTTTCACCCCTGGTGAATCTGACGGTTATGTGCCTTGGGGTTGCTCTTCTTGAGGAATATCTCTGTGGTGTTCTCTGTATTTCCTGGACTTGAATGTTGGCCAGCCTTGCTAAGTTGGGAAAGTTCTCCTGGATAATATCCTGAAGAGTGTTTTCCAGCTTGGATTCATTCTCTCTGTCACATTCAGGTACACGTATCAAATGTAGATTAGGTCTTTTCACATAATCTCATATTTCTTAGAGGCTTTGTTTATTTCTTTTCACTCTTTTTCCTCTGTTCTTGCCTTCTCATTTTATTTCATTGAGTTGATCTTCAATCTCTGATATACTTTCTTCTTATTGATCAATTCAGCTACTGAAACTTGTGTATGCTTTGTGAAGTTCTCGTGCTGTGTTTCTAAGCTCCATCAAGTTGTTTGTATTCTTCTGTAAGCTGTTTTTTTCTAGTTAGCATCTCATCTAACCTTTTTTCTAGATTCTTTGTTTCTTTGCATTGGGTTAGTTAGCACATGTTCTTTTAGCTCAGAGAAGTTTTTTATTACCCACCTTCTGAAGCCTGTTTCTGCCAATTCATCAGATTCATTCTCCATCCATCATTGATCCCTAACTGGTGAGGAGTTGTGATCCCTTGGAGGAAGACAGGTATTCTGGTTTTGGTGTTTTCATCTTTTTTTGTGCTGGTTTCTTCCCATCTTAGTGGCTTTATCTATCTGTGGTCTTTGTAGTTGGTGACTTTCAGATGGGGTCTCTGAGTGGATGTCCTTTTTATTGAAGATATTTCTTTCTGCTTCTTAGTTTTCCTTCTTACAGTCAGGCCCCTCTGCTACAGGACTGCTGGTAGTCCACTCCAAACCCTGCTCCCCTGGAGATCACTCACCAGGGCTACAGAACAGCAATGGTTGCTGCTGGTTTCTTCCTCTGCTATCTTTGTCCCAGAAGGGTACCGACCTTATGTTGGCCTGAGCTCTCCTTTATGAGATGTCTCTTTGGGTATAAGTGGGGTCAGGGAGTTTCTTGAGGAGACAGTCTGTCCCTTATAGGAGCTCATGTGCTGTGCTGGGAGCTCCATTGTTCCGTGCAGAGCTGCTGGGCAGGTACCTTTAAGTCTGCTGCAGCTGAATTCATAACTGCCTCTTTTCCCAGGTGCTCTGTCCTAGGAAAGTTGGCTTTGTTTATAAGTTCCTGTCATGCTGCTGCCGTTTTTCATAGATGACCCGCCCTGCATGGAGTAGTCTAGTCACAGTCTGCCAGCAGAGGTGTTGCTGAGCTGCTGCAGGCTCTGCCCAGCTGCTATGTGAACTGCCTCGGTAGTGGCGGACTGCCTCAGTAGTGGGGGATGCCCTTCCCCTCACTAAGCCAGACCATCCTGGGTTCAGCTGTGCTTGCTGTGAAACTCTCAATTCAGAGCATTTCAGTTTGCTTGTTTTGTGGGGATGGTACCCACCAAGCCAGATCACCTGGCTCCCTCTCTCAGCCCCCTCCCTTTCAGTTGAATGGGTTGTTCTGTCTTCCAGACATTCCAGGCACCAGTCAAAACAGCCGCCCAGACTTGTGCGAGTTTCTGTGCGCCAACCAGAACCAGCTGAAACTGCTGTGCTGAAAACTTGTGGCATTTTTCTGCCCAGGAGTCTTTTGGTCTGTGAGCAGAGAAAACTTGCTTGGAAATATGGCGAGCACTCACCTTCTGTGCTGTTCTCACTGGGAACTGCACTCTGGAGCTATTCCTATTCAGTCATCTTGGATCCTCGAGACAAAATTTAATTTATTAAAAAGAAGGAAAGAATAAAGGGTGTATTATAGAGAAAGTAGAACTGTTGCAACAACAACAGTAAACCCCACCAAAGATGTTAGAAACATCTCAGTTTATCTATAATCCCCGTAATTTTAAAGACAATAAATTCAGTAGGTAGATGACAAAAATTATCACAGTGGAATAAAGATCAAAGTTTATCTTCTAAGAGATTCACCTAGAAACATAAGGACAAATATTAAAGTACAAGTATAAGGAAGAAATATAACAGAGAAGTTATAAACAAAATAAAGTTTGAACAGTTAAAATAACATAAAAAGAAGAAAAGTTTACCATAAATATTATTGAAAGGAACATCATTAGGAATAGAGGTCCACTTCTTGAGAGAAATACAATAATTTTTATCTTGTTTGGACCTAATAGTTTCAAACACACAAATAATATAGTCAATAAAACTATAAGAAAAGCTGTGCAATTTAGTATTATTTTGGCCAATTTTATTGCATCCCTCTTGGTTACTTACATGCCAAGCAAATAAAAGTATAAAGATATAGAAGATCTGGTTATTTAAAAGTTTTGAGAGAACAGGTATCATCTATAAAATGCTTAAGCCAGCATATGTCCAGCAGTTCAATTTTTAAATAATTGCTACAAAGCATTTCATTTTCTGAATATATAATTTTTTTTGCAGCCAATTCTCAATTTCAAGGCTTGACCCTTTTGACATGTCACATCCTCATTATATTTTTCTCCTTGACGACATAGAGAGATTTTGAAGGCCTCTTGCTGCATGACATGACACAGTAAGACCAGAGGAATCCTGTTTTCTAATTTATTTCAATACCTGCAACCCCATAGAGTTCATCATATTCTCATGGTATTTCTTAAGGGTAGAGAATAATTTATTGGTAAAGAATTCTTGGCATTTTTTTCCTCACCCATTGAAATACTCATCCTTTATGGCCTTCTAAAAAAGTAAGTATGTTTAAGAAGTAATAGTTGTCAATTCTTCCTAGGCTTGAGTTATTCCCTCTGAAGTCTCTTTCAGTTTATGTCTCCTAATATTGATAGGATGCTATGAGGGAGGCTGGAAGAAAATCCATCCATAAACATTTGCTACTAGACACATGAACCATTTCAGATGTTTTTCCCCAAAGACACAAAGCAGTTTTAAACATTGTATTTATTTGCCACAGAAATAGCAATTGAGCACATTGTTTTTCTTCATAGTCTATTTACCAGTGCATCATGGTTGGTAATGAGTTTCATAAAACATGGAAGTCACCTTATCCCATCTTAACAGAGTAGTGCTATTGCATGCTTAATCGTGAGAAGCATTTGGAAAACGATCATCATAAAACCAAATGTCCAACTCTAGTAGGAAGAAATGTATGGCATTCAAATTTATTTTGTCCTTTTGTTCAGAATTCTAAGGACCTCAACACTTAGGGTATTTACGTTTTATTTTGTTTTCTTCTTAAGTCAGAATCAGAATGAGGAAGGAAACCCTTAATTACCCTTAAGCATCTAAGACAACTCCCTTATCCTCCACATTGCATTTCAGTAGAAGTAAAGGCTGGCAGACCAGGAGCCACCTTTAATCACCCTCCTATAGATCACAGACATGGTATGGAGGAATCTTTCTGAAAGGCATTGTTTTTACTTAAACCCAATCAAACCACCACCTAAGTCATGTACCCTACCCCTACTCCATGGACCAACACCCTTTCACATGCAATTTCTAAAGTTGTAGAGTTGTAAGCCCCAAGACCCTTTCACATGGAATGTCTAGAGTTGTAAGCCTTTATAAGGGCAGGGATTTTCTTTGTTCGGGGCTGGCTATTTGGGGCATTCAGACCCACCACGGCTCCCGGCTGAATAATTCACCACTTCCTTCCCAGTTCAGTGTTGGAGAGGTTTGTTTCACAGCCTTTCCTGCTTCAAGAATAATTAGAAAAGTACATTTTTTTCTCTATCTGAAAAAAGATAATCTCATATTTTGAAGAAATATTATATATTTAGCAGCATTTTAGAGATGCATCTTTCAATTGTTCTAATTCATTGAAATCAATCATTTTTACTTGTGGAATTAATCACTTATAGAGGAATGCAAATTGATTATATAAGTGAAAATTGCACTTAAATATCAAGATTTATTTCTGTCTAAATAATATTTACATTAATTATTTTAGCTCAACTTTCTAGAGTTCCAACTTTATTAATGATATGTATCTCAAAATATAAAATTTGTCAAAACCTTTCCTAAATTATATTAATTTCAAGTGACTTCTAACCCAAGAAAGGAAAAAATAAAAGAGGAAAGTTGAAACTAAACAAGACAATATTGTCAGAGACTTTTAATGCCCATATAGAGCTGACAGACTTGTGGTATTTGAGACTTGCTTGAACAATACCTTAAATTATAATGGCATAGAACTTTATCTGCAAATTTGGGAAGACTAATTGACCCTGACAGTAATTGTCTCACTAGAGGAAAAGGAAGTCAAAACTAAAACTTCAGCCACTTAACCACCCCTTACAGCCAAATCCCTTGTTGATCACTGTGGAAAAATAATGAAACCTGCTGTTTCCAAAGGACCATCTTGCTATTGTCAACACTCCAAGGTTTTTCATTTGAGACTCAAATTTATTTCAGTTCCTTACATGCTCTGTGCTATCTGCCTGTATTACCATAAATTATTTCCACTAGAAATGTTGAATTGAAAAACAAAGAGCACTGAGTGTTTTTGTGCAAAAGAAATGAATCTTACCCAAAGGAAATAATGGCCTCATTCCACTCTGATGCACAGCCTTGTATGTTCAGAATCTTTGTCTACACCCCATGTGGGGGCCATTATATAATTGTAATACAATTGCTACAAATGATTAAACACATTGCTAATCTAAACCAAAGCAAAAGGCTTCCAGTTTTCCTATCTCAAAGCATTTAACCAACATCTTCCAGTATGAAACTTGTTTCTTTTTTGTTCAATTGGACTTGAATTCTATGCTTAGTTCTCATAAGGTTTTGTGTTCACTGTTTCATAAACACTGCATGCCTCATTCCATCTCAAGATATATATGCAAATGCATATACCCCGAAACTAGTTACAGATGCGTATCCTCCAAAAACTAGTTACTGTGTTAAATACTTTCCTGTACGATAATCTCCTGAGGTCAGTGTTGTTATCCTTATTTAATTAATAATAATAGTTACAGTAAAAGGAACAAGAATAATTCCCATCATTTACTGAGAACTTGCTGTGTGACAGGCTCTGTGCGAAGCACTTCATATGCATCATCTCTGGAAATCTCACAGTGATCACACATGACAGATTCGAAGATAATTCCAATATACAATGAAATAACCTAGCACTTACTAATTTTCTAAGGCACATGCAGCTTGTGATGGAGCAGAAAGTGAAACACAGGTTTGCCTGACTCCAAGTCTAGCATCCCTTTCTTTTCTACATATCCAGAGCTTACCTATTCTTCCAAATATGACTTGAATCTCACATTCAACTATAAAGACTTCCCTGATATTCCTTTCTTTTCCTTTTCTTTTTCTTTCTTTCTTTCTTTTTTTTAATTATACTTTTAAGTTCTGGGATACATATGCTGAACATACAGGTTTGTTACATATGTATACATGAGTCATGGTGGTTCAATCCGTCATCTACATTAGACATTTCTCTTAATGCTATTCCCTCCCTAGTCCCCCAACCAACAGACCCTGGTGTGTGATGTTTCTCTCCCTGTGTCCACGTGTTCTCATTGTTCACCTCCCATTTATGAGTAAGAAGATGAGGTGTTTGGTTTTCTGTTCCTGTGTTAGTTTGCTGAGAATGATGGTTTCCAGCTTCATCTATGTCCCAGTAAAAGATATGAACTCATTCTTTTTTTGGCTGCATAGTATTCCATGGTGTATATGTACCATATCCTCTTTATCCAGTCTATCATAGATGGGCATTTGGGTTGGTTCCTAGTCTTTGCTACTGTGAACAGTGCTTCTGTGATGATTCCTCAAGGATCTAGAACCAGAAATACCATTTGATCCAGCAATCCCATTCCTGGGTACGTACCCAAAGGATTATAAATCATTTTTTTTTGAGACCACGTCATGGGGTGCAGTAGCACAGTCTCAGCTCACTGCAACCTCCATCTCTTGATCTCAAGCCATCCTCCTACCTCATCCTCCTGAGTAGCTGGGACTACAGAGGTGTGCCACCATGCCCAGCTAATGTTTGTGTTTTTTTTAGAGACAGGGTTTCACGATGTTGCCCAGGCTGGTCTCAAATTCCTGGGCTCATCTCCTACTTTGGCCTCCCAAAGTGCTGGGACTAGGAGGATGAGCCACCACACCACGCCCCTTCCTTAATATTCTAAGGCAGTCTTAGTGCTGCACCTTACACAGTAGTACAGCTGTTACTGTGAACATTATTACACAATTCTTATCTTTCAGGTTTGTTGCTGTTATTTGTGTTTGCCATTCTTATAGCATCAGTATTACAAAGGTGGCATCTGGGTGTTTCCTTTACAGTACCTGTCTCAATGTAGAGAATATCATAGGTGCTCTCCGTATCTATTAGTGAATTCTCTTCAGTCAAGTAAGCCACGTGGGGACAGAGAGAAGGGCTTAGTTAAGTGCAGAGAAGGCTTGTTCAGAATTTCATTCTGAGTATGTTTATTTTGGCATGTACCAAAAGAAGGGCTCGTCTCACTGTTTCGCCCTTTTCATCAGAGAATTAAATAAAATATGTAGCCCCTTAGCCTGATTGTCAATGCATTCTCAACTTTATTGCCTTTTAAAATCATCTTAATAAACACAAGTTAAGGTGGAACCTATTAGCAACCTCATCAGGTTATTGCTGAAACTGGAAAAAAAAGTCCCCTTCTAACAAGATACCAACTGTTCGGTTTCCTCTTTAGTCATTTTCTTTCTTGTTCCAGAAAATATACAAGATGTACACTGTGGGTTGTCTTAGTTACCTTTTCCTTTTTTTTTTTTTTTTGAAAGTGGGCACAGCAGACAGTTCTAATTTTATATAATATTATTTCCATAGATGTACAAAATACTCAATAGTAGCTAGTAATAAGGATGAAATTATAATTATGATCACAAGATGTTATGAATTTTAGATATTCAGAATTCAAAATATATTTTAAAAATAAGGAATCTAAAATTGGGTGAGATTACTTAACTTTTTTAAGGTGACACACATAGCTAAAGAAAGGGTGGAGTTTGTATTTGACTCCATGTCTCACAAACTCTTAAGTCCACGATGAATTCACGGCAAAGCAAGGTATCACTAAAATTTTATTCTGGCCAAGCACCCTTCCCTTGCTTTGCTTTAGCAAAGTCCTACTTTCTGCTTTTCTGCAGTGGTGCTTACTAAACAGGAAGAATAATAAATTGTGTGACTCTCTCTGACATTTTTGATAGAAGTAGAAAAGATCAGTACTCCTTCTCCTGCTTTCTAAATTTTAAATCATGAGGTTACCATGCTCAAACACTCTCCTCTACATTTCCACATTGAATCAGGTCTAGAAAACAGACCTATCATTTCTAAAGCTCATTAGCCCTGCTTTGCTTTTTCCCTTTTTTCTACACCTTTATTCCTTAATCATGTCTACTATGGAGATAAAAAGAAATGTAGTCCATTTATTTTAGAACTCATAACTTGAAGTCATGAACATTTCATTAACTATTTTTTATTTTGAAGTTGAAATAATTGGTTATTGTATCAAGTAATACAGTAATAATAATAATTCAAAAAGTATTCACTTGGGAAGTCAAGAGGCCAATATGTAATCTAGAATTATAATAATATATGTACTTGATGATTTGACATACGTCCTGTATTTATCTACCACTGGTAGATAAATTGTTACGTGTTAGAGAATTCAAATAAAATCAAGCCACCATCATTGCGGTCCATGTAAGAAAGTAGACTACTTACCATTCTACCTTTTTTATCCTTTTGTAGCTTTGGTTCCGCCTACACTCAGCTGCCAGAGAGAACCTTTTACAATAAAAACAGATTAAATTCAATATTCAACTCAAAATTGTCCCCCATTTTTTTCATGAAATAGTCCACTTTCACATAATGGCCCATAAAGTTCTGCATGATCTGTCCTTCCAATCTCTCTCTGATATCAACTCCTACTACTCTCTTCTTTTTTTTTTCCTTCACTTTATACTCATAAAAACCCAATTATGGCAAGTATGCTTCTGCTTCAGGGCCTATTTTCTGTCTGCTTCCTCTGCATACAGTGCTCTTCCTCCAGATATCCTCATGGCTAACTCCATGACTCCTCTAAGTTTCTACTCAGATAACACCTTCTCAGAAGGCCCACCATAATCACCCTATTTAAAACTGCCACATCAAAGCACTCCTAATCTTCCTTATACTCTAAGGCTTCTGTCATAACATTTATCACACACACACACACACACACATATATATATATATTCATATCATGTACTTATAATAAATTATTTGTTATAATGTAAGTTCTAGGAGGCAAAAGAACTTTGTCTTCGATGTTCATTGATGTATACTGAGCACTCAGGTAAGGCCTTATACTCAGTATTTGCTGATTGAATGAATTAATTAATTAAAAAAATTCTCGAAGGATCTTTATCAACTTATTTAAAGTGGCCTGACTTATGCTCTGTGTCACATAAGGAAAGCCTCATGCTTTGATATGAAACCAAGCTACTTTAACATAGACTGTTCTGGGATCCAGGGACATAATTTCAGATACCTAATTATGTAGAATTAAACAAGTCACTATTATTAAGTATGTAGATAAATAAAAAGTAAAGATTTTTAAAAGTAAATTTCAATCAATTGTTACATGTTAGAGAATTCAAATAATTATGTAATAAATGACATTTCTCATTCTTTAAAATATCTGAAATACTTATTTTACAGGACAACACATCTGTTACTAATAATAGTACATAATTAAATTGTATAATGCTAGCTAATGTTCATTAGGGTACCAATATATTAAAATCATAATTGTCATTTCCTGTCCTGGTTTTTTTATAGGACATCTTGCTGCTGCACAGATGATATGGAGAAAACAATGGTCTTTGGTTGAGATTCTTGATAAAGTTTATAGACTTTAAGCCTGAAAAATCTCCAAATCATGCTAGCATCTGCCTTTAGACAAAATATGAATATGGAATTTATCATACCACATCCTTAGCTTTATTTTCCAGCAAGTAACATACTGTCTTTCTGTGGCATTTGGTTAAGATTAATGATAATATAATATTCTCAGGTACTTATTCGATCTATACAGTATGCAGCTATCATGTCTCTTTTGATTATGACTTCAAACTGATTTCTTCAGACCTTTGGGTTTTTTTTTTTTTAATGGTGTAAGGAAGATACATAGCATATGGAATTGCAATAACAACAGTAAAAGGACAGAAAAACATAGCAACCACAAGGCAAGCACAGGATAAAAATAAAAATAATAAAAGATAAATTCATGAATTTCTAAACGTCTTCCTCCTCTTTTCTCAAGTAACACAAATGAAAGCCTTCTTAGTAACAGTTTTTGGTTATCTCATTGTAGAAGGTAGTCGGCTATAGAGTAATTCCATCTCTCTATAGCGCTGTACTTGAAACTGATAGTCCCATATTTAGTTTTTTGGATACACGTTGAAATAAATTCTTATAGTCTTAAAGCTTGAAAGTGACATTTGTTTTATATGAGTTCCTTCCTCAGAAAAGGACCTTCAGGTGTCTCAAAAAAAAGTATCAAATGACTGAAACTCACCAGATCACCACATCAGACATTGAGATGCCAAACCCCTGATATATCATGATTGCTTGCTTTCTCCTCCCTTATTCTTGTTTTTGTTTTGTTTTTTTTTTTGTTTGTTTGTTTGTTTTTTGAGACAGAGTCTTGCTTTGTTGCCCGGGCTAGAGTGCAGTGGCACAATCTCGGCTCATTGCAACCTCTGCCTCTTGGGTTCCAGCAATTCTCCTGCCTCAGACTCCTGAGTAGCTTGGATTACAGACACTCACCACCATGCCTGACTAATTCTTTTTTTTGTATTTTTAGTAGAGACTGGGTTTCACCATGTTGGTCAGGCTGGTCTCGAACTTCTGACCTCGTGATCTGCCTTCCTTGGCCTCCCAAAGTGCTGGGATTACAGGCGTGAGCCACGGCGACCAGCCCCTATCTCTTATCTCTTGTTTTCTTACACATTGTTTCATTTTTTCCCTGCTGTATCCTCCTAGTTTTAGTCAGGCAGGGAGTTCAATTTGAGACTGATCTCCCATCTCCTCAGCTGCAGCACGTGATTAAAGCCTTCTGCCTTGGCAGTAGTCATTGTCTCAGTCATGTCTTTCTGTGTGGGAAGCAGCAGGCCTCTGGTGTTTTGGTAACATACTGATGCTCTACATTTTAAACAACCAATGAGTGAGGACTTAAAAACAAAAGTTTTATTTTTATCCTCACATCTTTAGTTGTTTATAGATAGAAGAAAAACTTATGGTCTAAAAAAGGGAAGATGTGAAAACATAAGAAGGGCAATTTATTTGTTGTTCCAAATGTACAGACACAACATGAAAATACTTTATAGTAGACTGATATTGGCAGAACCCAGAGGCCCTGATATAAACAAATGCTTTCCAGAGAAACTCACCTTCAACTTAGTTATGAAGAAGTCTCATAGATAATTTCTGGGAAAAAAATGGCTCACAATGAAAAATAAACAAAGCACATAGGGAAAATGTACCATAGTTAAGAAATTACTAAAATAACTGTCCAAGTATGCTATTATTATTGTAACTGATTACCCCAATCAGTGACTTAAAACAACTTACATTTATAATCTTATAATTCTAGAGTTTAAAAAATATAAAAATAAAGGTGTCAGCAGGGCTGCATTCCTTCAAGAGGTTCTAGTGGAAAATCTATTTTCTTGCCTTTTCCATATTGGAGGCGGGATGAATTTATTAGATCATGACCTCTTTCTCATTTCCTGTAATCTCTGCTCCCATGATGATATTTTCTTCTCTGACTCTGATGCTACTGCCTGCTGGTGATAAGGACCCTTGAGATTCCTTGGGTCTACCTATATAATCCAAGATAATGTCTCCATCTCAAATTTTCAATTTGATTGGATCTATAAACTTGTTTTGTCACACATATAAGGTAAGATAGATATAAGAGACAGTACAACATGGATTTTTTTGGGGGAACAGTACTCCACCATGACAGTAGTTACACAGAGATAACAAATTTGTGAAGACATCAGATAACAGAATAAATAAAATATCTATTATGAAATAGTTATATGTTAAAAGAAATAGAAGATTGGAAAAAACGCACGTATGGAACAAGAAACTATAAAAATTGCCTAGCATATTTGCAAAAGTATCAAATGAAATGGAAACTCAGCAAGTTACATTAAAAAAAAACAAATAGATTAGTGTAATAACACATATCAGAATACCTGGTTAGAAAAATTATTTCAGAGTAAATTTTTCAAAATACCTAGAAAAATATTCCATTTTCTCTTCTTGATGAAATTATCACAGAAGTTCCTTTAAAAATGTTCTTTAAATTTTGCATGTACATTTATGTATTTCTCTGTATGTACAAAATATTTAAAATTATCAGTAAAGGATTTGTGCAGTTGGACACAACAAAAGATAAACATGAATAATTAAATAGAAGTCTCAAGGACATTAAAACATAAAAGTATAAGTTATAAGACAAAGTTAATATGGTTTAGAATATATATCAAGGAGATTCAGTATCTTGTCATAGTAGTTTGTGAAGAAATGAACAGATTGAAAGTAGGTGATTAATTTTTCTAGAAATTAGCAAATACTAAATAGAAAATATGGGGCAATTTCACACAAATACATCTATAAATTTATAATAATTTTAGGTGTAAAACTATTTTAAGTAAAGTTATGCAGAGTGAAAAAGAATAAAGTTTAGAAAGCAATACGAATGAGATTTAGCATATTCTAAAGGTCATGCTAATTATCTGTGGTTACAGAATCGACTGTTCTGCAATTACTCTTGAGACAATTAGGTTTTGAAATGAAAGAGCTTTCAGAGTTTCTACCCTATCCAAATTATACCCTAGTTCAAGACAAAATGTAAGTGTAAATCAACAATGATGATTATTATAAAAGAATAATAAAAATAAAGGAAAACATGTTCCTAATCTTAGTATAGCATATATTGAGAAAACAAGATAAAGATATATTTATTCTTAAAGGTATTTCTTCTAGATTTGATAACATAAAACATCAAAAAATTATTTGGAAGAAGTGATTATAAATTATACAATTCAGCAAATATGTATAAGCCCCTAACATGTACTAACTGTTCTAAAATCTTAGGATACATGAGGAACAAAACAAACAAGAATACTTCCTATTATTAATCTTAAATTTTAGTGAAAAAAAGCAGGAAATAACACATAAATAAATGATATAAGCTTTTAGAAGGTTCAAAGTACTATTTAAAAAAAAAAAAAAGGCAGAGTAAAGATGATCTGGCCTGGCTTTTGTGGCAGCGGGAGTGTGCTGAGATTTTAAATAAAGTGGTTAGTGGAGGCATCATTAAGAAGGTGATATGTGACAAAGACTTGGAGAGGGTAAGGGGTGAGAATCCAGACAAAAGCAGTCCAGGGAAAGAGAACAGTCAGTGCAAATTCTTAATGTTTAGAGTACATCTAAGAGACTGAGTGCCTGAAGCAGAATAAATATGGTAGAAAAAGTAGAAAATGGGATAAAATTAAATGAAATGAAGGGACATATGATTTCTCAGGAGAAAATATTTGCAACATATTATACAAAACGTGTTGATATCTCTAAAAGGAGTTCCAGTGCCTGAATAAGAACATAATAGTCATCCCAGAAAATTACTGAACAATGCTTACGAATAAGTACATTGCTGAAGAAGTAAGCTGCATAATAAGTCTTCAATCTCTCTGGTGGTAAGAATGATCAGAGAAATAATAAGATAAATACAAATAATTAATTACTTTCTATGTGTTTTAATTTTCAGTATATAAGTTTTGTGCTTACTTTATTGAACATATAACTAAATATTCTGGGTTTTTACTGCTATTATAAATGGAATTGTATTTTTAATTTCATATTTTAAAATTCTCATAGCAAGTGTGTGTATATATATGTGTGTATACACACACAGGTATAAAATTAGGTAATCTGAAAATGCAGAGTTTTATTTTTTGTTTTCCTATCTGGATGCTTTCTGTTTCTTATTCTTGCCTGCTTGCCCTGGCCAGCATCCCAGTACAATGTTAGAAGTGGCAAAAATGAATATCCTTATTTTTTCATGATCTTAGTAGAAAAGAATTGTCTTTCACCATTAGGTATGATAGTAGTTGTGGGTTTTTTTGCAGATTCGTTTTACTAGGGTCTAGTCCTAGTTTTTGTTTTTGTTTGTTTGTTTGTTTGTTTTTTGTCAAATATTTTTTCAGATTTATGGAGATGAGCATACAGTTTTTTTCTTTATTCTATTGACATGGCATATCACATAAATTAACTTGTGGATGTTAAACTGAATTTACATTTTGATAGAGGTTGCATCAAATCTGTAGATCACTTTGTGTGCTATTGAAATCTTAACAATGCTAAGCCCTAATCCTGAATGTGAGATATTTTTCCATTTATTGATATCTTCCTTAATTTTATTGGTGAATGTTTTATAAATTTCACTGTACAAGTCTTTCACTTCCTTGGTTAGGTTAATTCCTAAGTATTTTATTATTTGCAATGCTATTGTAATTGAAAATATTTTTTTAATTTTGTTTTTAGATTATTATTAGTATATGAAAATGCAACTGATGTGTGTTTGAATTTTATATCTTAATTTTTTGCTAAGAATCAATTGTGCAAACACAATTTTCTCTTCTTCAGTTGTGTTTGTCTGGTTTTGCTAACTTCACTTAAATTCTAACAGTATTTTGTGTATATATTTATATAGAATCTTTAGGGTTTTCCACATATGAAATCATATCATCTACAAATAAACAGAGATAATTTTATTTCTTCTTTTCTGATTGAATTTTTAAATTTATTTTTCTTGTTTAAGTTCTCTGACTAGGACTTTCAGTATTATGTTAAATACAAGTGGGAAATATTCTCATCCATAAGCACAAGCTAAAAAATGTTGATCTCATAGAAATAAAAAGTATAACATAGGATACTATAATCTGGGTAAAATAGGAGAAATGGGGAAATAGGGAGAGATTTGTTATAGAATACAAAGTTAGTTAACCATAATATATCATATGGTCTCAAATAGCCAAAAGGAGAATATTTGATGTTCCCCAAACAAAGAAATGATATGTGTTTGGTATAATAAATATGCTAATTACTCTGATCCAATTACTGTACATTGTATGTATCAAAACATCCCTCTGTACACCACACATATGCACAGTTATTGTGTGTCGATTTATAAAAAGATAAACCTCTAAAGAATCAATCAATCAGTACTTTTTTTTTTTTTGGGTTTCTAAGGAGAAAAAAGTGTTCTCGATCTTAAAGGAAAAGCTTTTAATTTTTTATTAATCTATGAATATGATGTTTGCTGTGGGTTTTTTGTATATGGCTTTTATTATGTTAAGGTAATTGCCTTCTATTTCTACTTTGTTTTTAGTCATGAAATAAGGTTGAATTATGTCAAATGCTTTTTCTGTAACAATTGAGATAATCATGTAATATTTTATCTTTCATTTCATTAATGTAGTGTATTTCATTGATTGATTTTTGTATGTGTAAGCTTGATTTCCAAGTGAGTAATTTTTTAATATGCTGTTGAATTCAGTTTTCTAATATATGGATGAATATGTTTGCATCTGTGTTTATTAGTGATTTTGGCCTGTAATTTTCTTCTTCAGTTGTGTTTGTCTGGTTTTGGCATCAGGGTAATACTTGTCTCATGATGTGAGTTAGGAAGTACTCTCTCTTCTTCAATATTTTTAGGAAAACTTTGAAAAAATTGGCATTATTTGTTCTTTAAAGATTAGGTAGAATTCACCAGTAAGGCCTTCAGGTCCAGGGATTTACTTTATTTGAAGATTTTTATTATTTATTTTATTTTCTTACTCATTATAGTTGTATTCAAATTTTCTATTTCTTCATGGTTTACTCTTGGTAGCTTTTGAGTTTATAAGAATTTCATGTAGTTATTCAATTGCTGGCATGCAACTACTCGTAGTACTGTCTCATAATCCTTTTATTTTTGTAGAATCAGTAGTGTCTAACTTTCATTTTTTATTTTTGTAATTTGAGTCTTTTCTTCCCTGCTTTTTCTCTTTTTTACTTCAGTTAGCTAAAGATCTGTTAAACTTGATGATCTTTACAAAGAACCAACTTTTAGTTTTGTTGCGTTTCTCTATTATTAGTTTATTCTCTATCCCATTTATCTTAGCTCTGATATTTATTATTTCCTTCCTTCTGCTACCTTTGTGTTTATTTTTCTTTTTTTGTAGTAAGTTAAGTTGTAAAGTTAATCTGCTGATTTATGATGTTTTTGTTTAATTTTTTAATGTGTGAAGCTATAGGCTTCCTTCTTAGCGTGGCCTTCACTGTACCCCAAAAATGTTGGAATGTAATGTTTTTATTTTCATTTATCTTCAAATGTTTTTTAGTTTTCCTTGTGATTAATTTTTAATCCATTCGTTATTTGAGTGTGTTTTCTAATTTCCACAAATTTACGAATTTTCTTGTTTTCTCTCTGTTATTGATTTCTAGCTTAATCTGTTGTGGTTAGAGATTAATCTTTGTTTGATATCTGTCCTTTCACACCGATTGAGACTTAATTTGTGGGCTCTCATATGGTCTATCCTGGAAAATGTCCTGTGTGTCCTTGAGAAGAAATAGTATTCTGTTGTTGGGTAGAGTGTCCTGTATATCTGTTAAAACTACTTGGCTTACTGTGTTCTTCAAGTCCTCTATTTTCTTACTTAGTTTGAGACTGATTATTCTATACTTGATTGAGAGAAGCATATTGAAATCTCCAACTGTTATTGTAGAACTGCTTATTTCTCCCTTTAAATCTATCAAATTTTTCTTTATATGTTTTGATGGCCTGTTAAAGAGTATTTTGTAATCTCGTTTGACTTGTACTCAAGACAATGATTATTTTCCACCAGCTCAAATCTATTGTTCAGATTTATTTTAGTTATTCTACATTTTTACTGCATAAATTTCATTTGTTTTTATTTAAACAGTGCATATTACTTTGTCATATTCTTCATGCATTATTTCCATTAGTTTTTTTTTAACGTGTTTATACTATGGACCTTTTCAAAGTTAGCATCTATTGACTGTTTTTCCCTGTGTATGCATTACATTCACATTCTTTGCATGTCTCCTTTTTATTGAAAACCATTTATTGTAGATAGTATAACGAATCTGAATGCAGGTCTGCTACAGGAAGGGCAAATTGTTGATTGTTTTTTAAATTTATTTGTTTAGTAACATAGCTGAACTGACTCTGAAATCCATTACTTTTCAGCGTGTAGTCTCTTAATTCCCTGCTCAGATACTTTTTGTTGTTGTTGCTTTAATCTTGTAGCTTGGCTAATTATAAGTCAGCTCTAATTAGCATAAGCCACTTATTGGTCAAATGTTATGATTAAACTCTCTTAGCCAGTAAAATCTTTCCTCTATATGTTGAATATGTACATAGCTTACAGACTGCTACCACTGTTCAGTGTGTTTACATGTTGCTATTGTTTTTTTAATCTGAATTCAGCTTGGGACCAAGACCTTGGAGATTACTTTTCTCATTGATGTTTTGAGAGCACAGCATGTGGCATGCACACTCTTTTAGACTACCAGTGGTGGCTATGATTTATTTCTAAACAGCTTCCTAGGAGTCACACTTGTGTCATAGAAGCTTGCCAGTAAGCATTGGGCAAGAAGTTGAATTTTGGTATTTGTGCCATTGAGGGGTGTGCCCTTTTAATTGGTCTGTGTGTGGTTTTTAAAATACTTTCCAGTCTGTCCACATCCTATGCTGATTGCTTCTGAGTGAGCAAAGATCACTGCATGTCCACAGCCTTCCTGACTCCCAGGATTGAGTATGATTCCAGAAGTGCTCTTAGATATCTCTTTTCCTTGTTCTCTCTAGTAAAAATCTGGATGTTTCCCTCTATTGTGTTATGCTTTATATCATGGAGCTGCTAGCCTCCCTTAATTTCTTGCCACTAAGATATCCATTATTTTGAATACTTGTCTTAGTCACAGAGTTCTCCAGGCTTTTTAACAGCAACAATAACAACAATAATACTAATAAAGACCCTCAGGCAGAGTTGCAGAGCTCCATAGATGAAAGCTGGGGTTGGGGAGGGGATCAGAAGAGGGAGCCCTGTGTTTTTGCTATACTAATCTGCAATATAGTTTTTATCATGCAGGAATAAAGGGTGAAGAAAGGAAGTGGATCATAACCCAAATACTATAGAATCTCACTGTTCTTACTGAGACTTAGTAGAGCTTTCCAGTGAATGTTTCTTCAATTCCTATATGCTCTTAGACACTTTACCTAGATATAATTATTTTTTATGACTTTCAACAATAAATTTTTTTTTTTTTTTTTTTTTTTTTTTTTTGCTAAGAAAAGGTTACTACTTGCTCTTGACTCTGTCACTCTGGAAGTTCTGCCTCCTATATAAGTTTTTGCATATGCAAGTCATGCAGAGAAATGTATTTATAGTGTATGTGTACCCACATACATTTACAATTGAATAGAAAAAATCTGGCACGCCAAGCACCCTAATGTTAGCTAAATAGAATCTTGGGTATGATTGGCTAAGGGCAGACTCGTTTTTATCAGTTATTTCTACTGATACAGTTCTGTCACTCTACCATTTTATACACTTCATTAAATTCTTGCCATTCAAAATATTAAATACTTAAATGTTGCCATTCTAGGTCTTTTCTAGTCTGTTCCTAAGTTTTTTGTCCAACATGTCCTTACTCTCCTTCCTTCCTAATAAATTTGACTTATTACTCAAAGCCCTTATGGAACATTACCTTTCTCATGATTTATTTCTTGATCTGGCCTCTATGTTTGTTACCTTCCTTTTCATATAACTTTATGGGATACATGAGTTAGTTAACATAATTCTTTTCTGCTAGATTGTGGGTGCCCCAAGGGCAGAAATTATGTCTTATTCTTTTTATCTTTCCCTTAGTGCTTTACAAAGCAACTGCCGCATAGTAGGAACTCAATGAAAATTAGTCATTCTCTAATAATTTTATTTCACCCTAATATCTGGCCGCAGAAATCTCTTGTTCAAGGCCGTGGCTATGTGCATTTAACATTAAGTATAAACAGAAATATGTACTTTATTAGGAAATTAGTGGAAATACATTGCCTTGAACACTTCAACATACAGGGCACAAGGCATACGCAATTAAGGGTGTGAAAATATATGAAATTCTGACTCCTAGCAAAGGAAAGCGTACGGAAGTTGGATTTTTTTCTGAGTGCTTGCTCTGCTCCAAGCCGTATGTTAATCACTTTGCATACTTTGACTTATCTGTTTACTTTTTATAATAATCCCTAGACTTAGGCATTATTCACACTTTATAGAATGAGAATTTGAGACCCACAGCTGTTCAGTGACTTACTGAATGCTTCAAAACCAGTAGCTGATGGAGTCAAGACTCAAACCCAGGCATAATCCAAAACTTGACTTTCCTGAATTTTATTTCTGTCATTGTAATAAAACTATTTAAAATTAATTATCCTGTAACTGGCAGTGATCTTTAACTTCTGTTTTCTCTGTTTGGGGTCATCTTAAAAATCAGTGGTATATTGGACCGACTGAATCTTTCTGTCTCATTAGATATTGTCACATATGCATAAACAAGATCAAGGGTGAGAGTTATAACACCTATTGGCTGTAGGGAAGACCAGAAAGCCTTCCTGGCATATCCTGCAGAAAAAGCCTTTCAGATGTCTTCTTGGTGGGAGACGAAGGGCATTGCCAATTAACTAATAGGCAGACCTATCTTTGAAAAAGAATACTGGATAATGACCTCAAAGCAGAAAACATTTACCCTTAGTTGCGTTATAAGGTCAGCATGTTATCTCTGAATTTTCCCCTTCCCTCCCTCTCCCCACAATAACAGATGGATAGAGCAATTTGGATAATGCCTTATGTTAGTTAAGTTCCTTAATTAAACTAGATACTCTGAAAAGCACAGTGTTTTGCAGGTGGCACCACATGCATCAACATGTTACAAAAATTGCCTGTATAAGTGAAAGTTACTTATTTTCTTTCAGCAAATTGTACAAATTCAGCCTAATAGATCATTGGTTTGAATTAAATGGTTTGTTTCTTAGCCTGGGATGTTACATAGGCAATGTATCACTATGCTCTATGATGACATATTTCTAGAGCAAGGATGTGTTCTATAAATGAACTTCTTCATCGAACTTAAAAAGCACAGTTTTATACATATTTGGCTGCTTTGGAAAGAGCCAAGGGATTCACTTGATCATTGGGGTTCCTCCTAAGACACCTCAAGGGAGAGTCTTTTAATATGTGGCTTCCTGTCATTCCCATGGCCAACAAATCAGGCCATACCACCGCAAGCAGAATAGTTCTAACAGCATGTGCCTTGGAACCAGACAAACCTAGACTGGAATCTTGTAATCACCTACTGCTAACAGCATATCTTGGATAAGTTACAATTCTATTTAGATTTCAGTGTCCTCCTTTGTAAAATGGGATTAACAACTTCTAGCTCCTTGGTTTGTTGTTGGAGTTAAATAAAATGACTCCGGAAAATAATAATAATAAACCCTGAATTGAGATACTATATAAAGTGGTGTATTGAGATGCATTTAGAAACAACTCTTGAGCTCAGCACAGGAGAGAATTCTGATGGTTTGCTGATGTTTCTGAGGGCATAGGATAGGGAATGGCAGGGAAATTTGCAATCTCATATTTCTCACTTTCAGATCTTACAATGTCATTGTCATTGATTTATTTGAGCTCTAGCTTGAGAAAAAAGAACATAGTTCTAATGATGGAGGATGATTCTATTTATAGAGGTTAGATTTTTTACATTGTAAACTTATGTTAAAAGGAATTTAAGTTTAATGAAGGCAAGAGATTACCAGAAAGATGGAAAAAATAATCCCAAGAGAGATTTGAAATTATTTAGGAATTTTAAGAGTAAGTTAACAAATACTGTCTGGGCATGGTGGCTCACACTTGTAATTCTAGCACTTTGGGAGGCTGAGTCGGGCAGATTGCCTGAGCTCAGGAGTTCAAGACCACCCTGAGAAACATGGTGAAACCCTGTCTCTACTAAAAATACAAAAAATTATCTGAGCACAGTAGTGTGCACCTATAGACCCAGCTACTAAGGATGGTTGAGGCATGAGAATCACTTGAGCCCAGAAAGCAGAGGTTGCAGTGAGCTGAAGATCACACCACTGCATTCCATCAGTGACAGTGACAGAGCAAGAGTCTGTCTCTTAAAAAAAAAAAAAAAAAGTAGGCTGGGCGCGGTGGCTCACGCCTGTAATCCCAGCACTTTGGGAGGCTGAGGCGGGTGGATCACAAGGTCAAGAGATCGAGACCATCCTGGTCAACATGGTGAAACCCCGACTCTACTAAAAATACAAAAAATTAGCTGGGCATGGTGGTGCGTGCCTGTAATCCCAGCTACTCGGGAGGCTGAGGCAGGAGAATTGCCTGAACCCAGGAGGCGGAGGTTGCGGTGAGCCGAGATCGCGCCATTGCACTCCAGCCTGGGTAACAAGAGCGAAACTCCGTCTCAAAAAAAAAAAAAAAAAGTAAGCTAACAAATATTAATACACCTCTGCAAAGTCTAAGGGAAATGAGTTTAGGATAAAAATAAATAAAGGTAGATCACAGAAAGCACATTCAAGAAGATGGATTAAAAGCACCAAGTACTCTTATCTTCCACAAAGGGGAACCAAAATAGTAAGCAGATAACTGCAATGCAAATTCATAATGTAAGAGAAAGAATGCTGGGATTCAACAGAGAAGCTACAGGAAACACCTAAAACAAGGAAGGATAGGGAAGCATGGGAGTCTTCTTGTCTGGGATCATCCAGTAGCCTGGAGAGGTTTTCCAGTGAAGGCAAGGATGAGTGAGTGACCTATAGACCTTCAGATTTCCACCATGGACTCTTGCATCTTAGGCAAGGGAAAGCTCCTAGACCCTTGCAGTCCCTGAGACTAGCATAAGGAGCTTCATGGAGGCAGTGTGAAAACATTGCTCCAGAGAGAGAGCTCACTGAGTCCAACACACTCTGAGCTAAGCAGCTACTGAAAGGCAGCATATTTAGAGCCCAGCTGCCAACAGACTACATCCTGGCTGGAGGTCCAACAGTGCCTGCATCCCCACATCTCTAGAGTCCTCAGAGATTCCCCTCCTTCAGCCACCACGATTGTTGGATGCTACATCCAGGGCTGAAGAATGAGGCTTTGGCAAACACTCTGTTGCCTCAGGTGTGATGTCACTTCACATTTTTGTTCACTCTGAGGACAAACTCTGCAATTGGCAGTCGCCATCGCTACAGGCTGTCACATCCAGGGTTGAAACATGAGTGAAGTGCATACTCTTCAGCTGCCTGCCTTTGACTGTTGTCCCTGAAATCACACCTTTTCTTTCCAGCAGTAGGTCTACTGTGTGGCCACTGCTGCTTCCAGAGAATTCTGCCTTAGGCTTGGGGTTCATTCTGCTGCTACCTTCCACAGCCAGTGCCTATCCACACCACTGGGGTGCCTGAGGATGGACCCACTAAGCCCCACTTTACATTATCCAGCATCAGAACACCCTGTGCAAGGGCCTGGGAACTTCCCAGCCCAGTCCACTACTGTTTGCACCAGAGCATTCCTCTGCAGGGACTGAGATCATGCCAACCCAACCTGTTGCTACCATCACAGTAGGCACCCAACTCTACATGCTTCTGTGAGCTTGAATACTGGCCCATCTAACTCATTACAGCCATTGCCACACTGGCAAATACCACTTGGGTCCCAAAGGTTAGACCCCCACCCCCACTGTTGCTGCCATTGTCCACACCATGAAGGCTGCTAGGGGGTCCATAACCCACCATCAACAAAGCTCATTAATGCCTAGAGGCCCAATAATTCATCCATCTGAATCTTCTAACTGCTGCCAGTGTACACAGCCCTAGGGGCTAAGAACAGGTATGCTCTGCCTGTCACTGCCACCACTGGGCCCTGAATACTGGTCCAACTGATACTCTGAGCCCAGCAAAACTTTACCACATCCTCCACTAGCAACTGCACCCTAAGCCACAGAGGAAATAACAGACACCACTGATGCCATTTACAGCCAAGACATCACACAGAGTCTACACTGCTGCACACATCCAGAATCAAAGCCAAAGTGCTCCACCCAACCAATAGCATAAATACATATTCAAAAAGAATTCCTGCCTTATGAAAGCAAATTGAAAAATTTGAAAGCAGTGACTGTTACACCAGATGTGCAGATATCAACATAAGGACCCAGAAACATAAAAGACTGTGGAAAATATGACACTTTCAAAGGAACACAATAATTCTTCAGCAATGGATTCTAATCAAAAAGAAATTTATGAAATCCCAAGATGAAAAGGAATATAAATGTGTTTCTTACCACTGTAAACTTAAAAATGATAATGATGTTTATATATATACATATATATATATCACCTCAATAAAAATTTTCAAAAAATCTAACATTAAAAAAGAGAATTTTATAAAATTCCTGATAAAGTAATGATATTAAAGAATCTCAATGAGATACGAAGACATTTTTTTAAATTACAAAGAAATTAGAAAAACAATTCAGGGTATGAATGAGGAGTTTGCCAAAGAGATAGATATAAGAAAGAACTAAACAGAAATTCTGCAACTTAAGGATTCGTTGAATAAAGTACAAAATGCATTCAAAAACTTCAAAAGTAGATTGGAGCAAATCAAAGAAATAATTTCAAAACTTGAAGATAGGCCTTTTGAAATTACCCAGTGAGACAAAACTAAGAAAAAAAGAACTGAAATGAGTGAACACAATCTATGTGACATATGAAATATGAAAAATCAACCAAATATTCAAATTTTCAATGTTGCTGAAGGTAAAGAAAAAATAACAAAAGCATTAGAAAACATATTTAACAAAATAATAGCAGAAAATATTCGAAGTCTAGCAAGAGATTTAGATATTGAGATTCAACAAGTTCAGAAATCCTGAAAATGATGCAATGTAAACAAGTCTTCTACATGGCAGATTATAATCAAAGTGTCAAAAGTCAAGACAAAGAGACTATATTAAAAACAGCAAGAGACAAACATCTATTCCCTTAGAAGTAAACCTATTAGAATCAGCAGATTTCTCAGTTGAAACCTTACAAGCCAGGAGAGAATGGGGTGACATATTCAAAGTGCTGAAAGATAAAAACAGCTAATCAAGGGTACTGTACTTAGCAAAGTTAATCTTTTACAGGATAAGAGATTAAAAGATAAATAAAATCTTTCTCAGACCAATGAAAGCTCAGGGAATTCATTCACACTAGACTGGCCCTTTAAAAATAGTTTAAGAGAGTACTACACCTAGAAGCAAAAGGATAATATTTATCACGTGAAGGTTCAAAACTCATTGATAGGACAAACACAAAGAAGAGAAATGACTCAAATATTACCACTACAGAAAAACACTAAACCACAAGGACAAACCATAAGAAAGAAAAGAACAAAGAATATACAAAACAATGAGAAATCAATCAGGAACAACCCTCATATATAAATAATAATCTTAAATGTAAATGGATTAAACTTTCCACTTAAAAGATGTAGACTCACTGAATGGATTAAAAACAGCAGCAACAACAATAACAAAAAACCAGGCCCAGCCATATGCTGTCTGTGCTGTCTAAAAGAAACTAAGCTAAATAGCAAAAAATTTCAGACTGAAAGTAAAGGTTGGAAAATTAATCTATGCAAATGGAAACCATAATTGAGTAAGAGTGGCTATACTTATAATCAGATAAAACAGAATTTAAGTCAGAAGTAAAGAATGACAGAGAGGGTCATATAATGCTAAAGGCATAAATTCAGCAAGAAAATATAACAATTCTAAACATACATGCAGCCAACACAGAGCACACAAATATGTAAATCAAATGTTATTAGAGCTAAAAGGAGAGATTGACTCCGATACAATAATAGTTGGGGACTTCAACACCCTAAATTCAGCATCAGACAGATCATCTAGACAAATAACAGAGACACATTAGATTTAAACTGCAGTTAAACCAAATGGACCTAGCAGACATTTACAGAACATTTCGTCCCACAGCTGCAGACTACACATTCTCATCAGCTCATGAAGCATCCTCCATGACTGTTAACTGTCAGAGTCCTGAAGCCTCCATTATAGGCCATACCAGAGTCTAATCAGTTCATGAAGTATTCTCCATGACTCTTAACGGGCAGGGTCCTGAAGCCTCTATTACAGGCCATAGCTCGTGGATGACATTTCTAGACACACCTGGGCCAGAAAATGAACTTTGGAAACTATACAAAAAATGGAAATTAAACAGTATGCTCTTGAATGACCAGTGAGTCAAAAGAAATTAAGAAGAAAAGCTAAAAATTTAGTGAAACAACTGATAATGGAATCGCAATATACTTAAAACTGTGGGATACAATGAAAACAGTACTAAGAGGGAATCTTGTATCGATAAGCACCTACATCAAAAAAGTAGAAATACTTCAAATAAATAATATAATAATGTATCTTAAAAACTAAAAAGCAAGAGCAACCTAAACCTAAAATAAGTAGAAGAAATAATAAAAATAGGAGCAGAAATAAGTGACATTGAAAGGAATAAAACAATATAAAAGATCAATGGAAAGTTGTTTCTTTGAAATATAAGCAAAATCAATGTAACTCTACCCAGATATATGATTTGGCTCTGTGTCCCCACCCAAATCTCATGTTGAATTGTAATTCCCAATGTTGGTGAGGGAATCTGATGGGAGGTGATTGGGTCATGAGGGCAGATTTTCCCCTTGCTGTTCTTGTGACATTGAGTTCTCAGGAAATCTGATATTTTAAAAGTGTGTGGCACGTTCCTCCTTTGCTCTCTCTCACTCTCCTTCCTCCATGTGAAGATGTGCTTGCTTTCCCTTTACCCTTCTGTAATAATTTTGTGTTTCCTGAGGCCTCCTAGCCTGAAGAAAAAGGCCTGAAGAACTGTGAGTCAATTAAATCTCTTTTCTTTATTAATCTTAGTCTCAGATAGTTCTTCATAGCAGTATAAGAATGAACTAACACATCAAACTAACTAAGAAAAAAAAGAGAGAAGATCCAAATAATATCAGAGATAAAATGCAGACATTAAAACTGATATTGCAGAAATTCAAGGTTTACTAGAGGCTACTATGAACAACTATATGCCAATAAATTGAAAACCTGAAAGAAATAGATAAATTACTAGACATATACAACCTACAAAGATTGAACCATGAAGAAATTCAAAATATGAACAGACCAATAACAAGTAATAAGATTGAAGATGTACTAAAAAGTCTCCTAGCAAAGAAAAACTTAGGAACTGATAACTTTATTCTTGAAATTTACCAAACATTTAAAGAACTAATACCAATTCTACTCAAACTATTCCAAAAAATAAAGGAGAAAATAATACTTCTAAACACATTTTCTAAGTCCACTATCACCCTGATACCAAAATCAAAGATGTATTCAAAGAAAAAAAAATGAAACTACAGCCCAATATGCCTGATAAACATTGATGCAAAAATCCTCAATAAAATACTAGCAAACAGAATTTAACAACCCATTAAAAAGATCATTTATTATGACTACATAGGGTTTATCCCAATGATCCAAGGATGGTTCAACATACACAAATCAATTAATTTGATACATCATATCAAGAGAATAAAGAACAAAAGCATGTGATCATTTCAATTGATGCTTAAAAAGCATTTGATAAAATTCAGCGTCCCTTCATGATAAAAACCTTCAAAAACTAGGAATGGAAGGAACATACTACAATGCAATAAAAGCCATTTATGACAGACACACAACTAGCATCATACTGAATGGGGAGAAACTAAACACCTTTCCTCTAAGATATGGAACAAGACAAAATGTCTGCTTTCCCCATTGTTAATTCATCATAGGGCTGGAAGTTCTAACTAGACAATCAGACAAGAGAATGAAATAAAGGATATAAAAACTGGAAAGGAAGAAGTCAAATTATCTTTGTAGATAACATGATCTTATATTTAGTAAAACCTAAATACTCCACCAAAAATACTACTATAAATGATAAACAAATTCAGTAAAATGGCAGGAAAGTGCATACAAAAATCAGTAGCATTTCTATATGCCAACAGTGAACAAGCTGAAAAAGAGATCAAGAAATTAATTTCATTTACAATAGCTACAAATAAATCAAAATTCTTAGTAACAAACCAAGGCAAAGAAGTAAAAAAATCTCAAGAATAACAACTATAATACGCTGATGGATGAAACTGAAGATGACAGACAAAAATAGAAAGATATTCTGTGTTCATTGATTAGAAGAATAAATTTTTTTTTTTTTTTTTTTGAGACGGAGTTTCGCTCTTGTTACCCAGGCTGGAGTGCAATGGCGCGATCTCGGCTCACCGCAACCTCCGCCTCCTGGGCTCAGGCAATTCTCCTGTCTCGGCCTCCTGAGTAGCTGGGATTACAGGCATGCGCCACCATGCCCAGCTAATTTTTTGTATTTTTAGTAGAGACGGGGTTTCACCATGTTGACCAGGATGGTCTCGATCTCTCGACCTCGTGATCCACCCGCCTCGGCCTCCCAAAGTGCTGGGATTACAGGCTTGAGCCACCGTGCCCGGCAAGAATAAATATTTTAAAAATATTCATACTGCCCAAAGCAATCTACAGCTTCAGTGCAATCCCTATCAAAAACCAATGATATTCTTTATAGAAATAGAAAAAATAATTCTAAAATTTATATGGAATCACAAAATATCCAGAATAGCAAAATCTATCCTGAATAAAAAGAACAAAATTAAAACAAATCACATTAACTGATTTCAGATTATACTGCAGAACTATAATAACCAAATCAGCATGGAACTATTATAAAAATAAACATACAGATCAATGGAACAGAATACCGCAGTGAACTCATTTTCAATGAAGGTACCAAAGAGATGCATTGGAGAAAGGATATACTCTTTAAAAAATTGTGCTAAGAAAACTGGATATCCATACACAGAAGAATGAAACTGCATTCCTCTCACCATATGTAAAAATTAAATTAAAATCAATTAGAGACTTAAATCTAAGATCTCAAACTATGAAAGTAATAAAAGAAAACATTTGGAATACTCTCTAGGATATTGGTTTGGGCAAATATTTCTTGAGTAGTCCCTCACAAACAAAGGCAACCAAAACAAAAATGGACAACTGAAATCACATCAGGTTAAAATGCTTCTGCACAGCAAAGGATACAATCAACAAAGTGAAAAGAGAATCCATAGAATGGGAGAAAAATGTTCACAAACTATCTGACAAGGGATTAATAACCAGATTTTATAAAGAACTAAAACAAGTCAATAGCAAAAGAAATCTAATAATCTAATTAGATTATTAGCATATGACCTAGCAATCCTATTGCTAGGTGTATACTTAAATGAAAGAAAATCAGTATATTGAAGAGATAGCTTCATTTTCATGTTTATTGCGCACTATTCACAATTGCCAAAATTTTTAAGCAGCCTAAGTGTCCATCAACAAATGAATGCGTAGAGAAAAATGTGGCGCATATATGTGATGTAACACTATTCAGCCATGAAAAGGAATGAGATTCCATCATTTGCCGGATCATAAATGAAACTGGAGAGCATTGTGTTAAGTGAAATAAGACAGGCACAGAAGAATAAAGTTTGTATGTTGTCGCTTATTTGTGGGAGCTAACATAACAAGCTACCACAAGTTTGGAGGTTTATAAGAACACAAGTTTATTATTGTACACTTCTGTAGATCATAAGTCTAATAGGGGTCTCATTCAGTTAAGATAAAGTGTCAGAAGGGTGTATCTAAGTTCATTTTCCCATGATTTCTAGTTTTTAGAGGCTGCTTGCTTTCCTTGGTTCAAGGACCACTTACCCAAACTTCAACACCAATAAAATCAGGCCAAGCTTACCATAAGCTGCTGTCCCTCTGGTTCTCTTTTCATAATCACTCTTCCACTTTTAAGGGCTTTTATGATTACATTGTGCCCACGAAGATAGTCCAGAATAATCTTTCTGTTTTAAGGTCATCTGATGATTAACCTTAATTTCATATGCAACCTTAATTTCTCTTTGACACAAATGAACATTTTCACAGATTTTGGAGACTAGAATGTACACATCTTTGATGATCATTCTGCCTCCCATGCCATGTAACTCTATTTGTAGCCAGGGATGGGAGACAATGGAAAGCATTACTTATTGCCACTTAAAATGGACTCAGACAAATAAAATAAAAATGATCTAGTGACATCAGGAGAAAGACATGACTTTTATATGTTTTATATATTGCTCATTAATAATATATGTGTTCTTCCTCTTGCATGAGGAAATAAAATCTTCTCTTTAACTTTATCTCCTTTTTAGTATGTTCTAAATAGTTTCCTGTTAGATACATAGGATATAATATTAACAGAGGAAAAAAGTAGTCCACTGAGAAGAAAATGGGTGGTGATGGGAGAAACTTCAAATCCGAATTTTAGTATTCTGGAATTGTTCACACATTGTGAATTAAACTTTTTCATTTTATGGCTTGAATTGGTGATCATCACCCTTTTCTATGACTCTGGCTACTGTCTCCTTTATGGCATCTGAAATTTCTTAAATGCCAGCACCCTGGGCACAGGAATCCTCACTGTGACTCCCAAGCTTTAAAGTGAGAATCCAGAGGTAAAGGTGATACTGAATGGGTGATGAATCCCCTTATTAGGAATGCAGACCCTGTTATAATTATATTATAATGCAAATACAGTTGTTCTGAGTAGTGTTATCCTTCAAAATTCAAAACTGCATAGTATGACAGTTAAACATGATAGGAGAGAGGAATAACTACTCTATAATGAAAGCAATCAATGATTCAAATCTGCATATTTGCATGCAAAATGAGTGAATACAAATGTAGGGTAGGAAAAGAGGGAGAAAATATTTCAAAATTCCAAATACAAGGAACTAAAATTATTTATATAAAAACAGTAGAAGTGTGATATCTCATAATTAGCTTATAAATTTATTCTGATTCTCATTTTATATTCATCTACAACTTTCTGGAAGCCCAAACAATGAATCCATAGATAATTGATATGCCAGATGTGAACATAGAAGCCTACTACAGAAAACACCCAAGGAAAGCAGATTTTCACAATTACATCTACTTTAGAAATTACTTTCTCCATGAATCCTTTCCTAACCCTTCCAGTCTGTGTTAACTGATCCTCATGTATAATTCTGTCAGTCTTTATTACCCGTCAAAGCCTTTATCACACTAATCTGTAATTATCTTTTTATTAATCTGTATCCTCACCAAATGTTGGAACATGTGAGCATAGAAATCTCATGGGCTTCTTCACTAATATATTCGTTGTGTTTGGCACATAGACATCAGTCCATTAAATTTGAATGAGCAAATACATAGATTTCTATTCCAAAGCTGCTTGACTGAAGTTAAAATAAAATAAAATCCAATCCCCACATTTATTTTGACAATGCTAACAACAACATATATATATGCATATATATATGCACACATATATATCTTATATAAATATCATATATATATTTGTTAATTTAAAAAATTGTTAATTTTCAATTTGTTAATTGAAAATAGTGTCAAGGGCTTATTCTGGTGGCTGGAAATGGAAACACCAGCAAGGTCAGATTCCCACTCTTCGGGAGCTCACAGTTTCACACAAGAGACAGATACATAAACAGGAAGATACGTAAACAATATGCTCTGATAAGTATGGTAGAGATGAACAGCATGCTCTGATTGGATAAAGGGAAGGCTCCCAACATGTTTTACGGGAGTAAAGAAGTATTTCAAGACAGATCTCCTGGAAAAGGCGACTTCAAAGAGGAATCATAAAGTACAGTAGGAGTTAGCCATGTGATGATGGGCTGAAGTAGTGTATTGCAGACAAAGGAAATAGTACACAACTATCTGGAAGAGGCAGAAGAACATATACAGTGAGGAGTACAAATAGGAGGTGGGATAAAGAGCAGCTGCCCTGAATGTTACTGAGTTTAACTGAGCTGTCTCTCCTAGCACAATGCCAAACCAAGCACCGTTTTAATGTCACAAATGAGTTCTACTGTACCCATGTATATTCTGGTTATATCACATCCATTATGATGCTGTTGTTTCTCTCTCTTATCATGTGTAACAGTCGTACCATACCATTTTGAATATTCAAAAGTTAAGAGTATTCAGAACAACTCTAGTTGTACCATAATAGGGCTTGCATTTTAAATTTCACTGAGGTAAATCATTAAAACAGTTTAAATGTTTCTCTCAACGTGTGTGTTCCCAGAGCCACACAACAGCATTCCATTGGAACTTGTTAGAAATGAGATTCCTTGTGACCTATCCCAGATCTACTAAATTAAAAAATCTGGGGTGAAACTCATCAATCTTGTTTTCTTGCAACATACCGTCTAGAGGATTTTGGTGTACAATCAAGTTTTAGAGATACTGTAGCAAATGAACACAAGAGCAGCTTAGTAGGAAAACTTGCTCATTTGTTGTTATTGATGCTGTTGTTGTCAGTGATTGTAGTGGTGTAATAGCTGATGGGTGCAATTCTATGTAAAGACTTTGTTTTGGTGAATATATATATTAGAAATAGGGTTGCTGTTTCATCCAGGCTGAAATACAGTGGTGCCATCATAGCACATCACAGCTCAAACTCCTAGGCTCAAGCCATCCTCCCACATCAGCCTCCCAACTAGCTGGGATTAAAGGCACAAGCCTCCATGCCTGGCACCTGTAGAATACTGAAGATAAAAAATTGAAAGTGTATGGATTCTGGAATTGCACTGAGCAGAGCTGCTTGATAAGAAGACTTTAGGCTTCACATAGCTCTTTACCACTTTGTAAAATAACCCTTAGCAACTCCAGATAAACAAGAATAAAAGGGTTGTTTGACAAAGGGATAAAGAGCTATGTGAAGTGTTAATTTTATAAATGCCCTATTAGCATCTATCAAGATAATGACATGTCTTCTTCATATTTTTGTGATATCAATAATCTTATAATGTTGAGTTATCCTTACATGTTTAGAATGATTCATATATACCCTTAAAATGAATTAAAAATGAATAATTCAATTTTTCTTTGATATCCTACTGAGGTTTTAAAAGTATATTCTCTGTGAATTTAGTATTCGTATTCAAACTAAGAGTGGTCTGTTGTCCTATATGTGTTTGCAAGAGTGTATGTTTGTGTGTGTGTATTTGTGTGTGTACATGTGTACTATCTGCCAGGTTTCATTATCTAGCTTAAGACAATTTCATTAAATTAATTGTAAAACTTTCAATTTTATAATTTTTCTGCTTATTATTATTTATTTATGCATTTATTTTTGTTGCAAAACCAATTGACCCAAATCTTAGTGTCTTAAAATATCAGCAATCATTTATTTATCTCATGGCTTCTGTGGGTGAGTAATTCTGAAATAGCTGTCTGCTTGGTTTCAACTAGCTTCCCCTCATGTGTTTCTCATTACCCAGTGGCTAGAAGTGCAAAAGAGAGGGGTTGTAGCAGATAGAGGCAAGCCGGTCATCTCCCACTATTCATGGAGTTTCAGGCTCTCTCCTTTGTTCTGTTTTGTGGTTATTCAAATTTTCTGGATTTCCTATATGATGCTTCACAGTTCCAAAGGATCTGAAGAGAGAAAGACCAGTTAGAAGGTGTATTGTCTTTTCTAACCCAGCTTGGATGTCATGTCTTATCTGCCAAGTTATATTTTTTTATATTATTCTAACTTCATAAAATACATTTAAATGTTTTTCATCATCTTATATTCTCTCTAGAAAAATTAAAAATGGTTTCTTTAAAATAACTTTCCATGAAATTATTTTGAGCCAATTAGTACTAAGGTTTTTAATGTTACCTGAATTTGATCAACAATAGATTAATATTTAGCACTTAGTTATTCTGCTTTGTGCAGTTCTCTCATGGCTTAATGGGTATTATTCATATCTCAGTAACATTTTAATCTTCTGACACTACATCTTTCATATTTTCTTCCTAGCCTAATTCCCAATGTATAGTCATTTCCTTATAAATGTCTCAATGTAGAAAAATAGCTTAATTTAACACAAAACCATAGTTTATCAAGTGAAAGTAAGACAATATCATTAAATGAGGAAAAATATGGTGCTCTGGAGTTTGAAAATTTGTTTAGCTGTTACATAGATGGACTTAGATATATTTTAGGATGCATGAGATTGATGGTGAGGGTAAACCAACTCAAATGCATTTTAAATGAGTGGAGAGGGGATCCACTGTCTTTACTAAGAGAAGAGCATAATGGTATAAATATAGTTTCATGTCCCAAAAGGCATAAACATTCAAGTGACGCTATGTGTAACCCATTCTGTCTCTTGTTTGTCTTTTTCTCATAAGCAGTTGAGTTCCCTCCATGTCATTGAAAGATGGTCAGTCACCAGTAGTTCCAGGGAATGCTCCATTTCTGGTTGACATTCAGAACAAGAAGGGAATTTATTTAAGTATAAGAGTGATAACTGATATGCTGACATTTACTGATAGGCTTCTGGGGAGAACTCTCCCTTTTCTTTTTATGGAGGTAAGCAGAGAAAATGGGGAACAACAAAATCAGAAAGCTAAACTCCAGTCCTCAGAAACAAATTTTCAGAATGAAATCGGTATGGACAGATTTATTTTTGTAATAAATATTTTTGAGGACATATTATGTTTACTTAATACAGTGAAAAATAGGCATTGTTCCTATACCTGAATACTTATTGTTGGTCACAGTCATTTCAGTTTTACTATACACTGTCTTGTGCTATGCTGCTCTTTCTGCAAAAATTTTTTAAATGCCAAGATAAGAAACAATTTATTATAGAGAAAAGAAAAATTTCTCATCCAAAATATAGAAATCTGTACAACCTTACCACAATCAATATACATGAACTGTACAAATTTACACCAGTTCATAATTTACCAAATAAAAGATGACTAACAAAGTTCACAAAATAGATGGTGGTTTGTGGAAAAGACTTTTACCCAGTTAAGTACAAGGAAAGTTACAAACCAGACCTCCACTTTCTAAAAATAAGAAGTTTACTCAGTCTTAGAAAACTACAAGCTAGCAAATGTACAGAGAGCTGGCTGGTGCTAACACCACAGTTGACACAGTGTCTTTTTAAGGGTCTTTTTAAAAGCCTGTTGCCAAGGCAGAATCTGGTCACTTGCTACTTTCAAGGCCAAAAACACAATACAAGATCTGACCATTTCCCCAGGTCATGCTTGCTAGTTTGTCTTTATGTACATTTATACATATTTAAGTGCTAGGTAAAAGTCTTCTAAAATTTCTAGTACTATCATGTTTGAAACGTTTAGCTTTCCTATTGAGCTGCCAAAAAGGTTAACAGTAACAATTTTCAAGTGTAATAGTGCAAATTCCTCTGCGAGATTTACTGCAGAGAAAGATTCTTTGAAATACAGATTTTCTTTAAAGGGATTGATGTAAAAATTTAGGTATGTCTGCAAGAAACTGAAACCACCCTAGGACTTCCCTCCCTAGCAAATAAAGTGATCATTTACTTGGACTCACAGGCTATTAAAATTAATCATTGAAAGGTACTGTCCAAACCATGGCACTGTCACTTGTAATATAGTATGTATACAGACATACATTATATATATGCATATAATTTGCGTGTAAATAATGTTTTTATATATTTGCATATATAGAGAAATTTCTATTTATCTAACTATATATTAAACTCCCTGAAAGCAATGATTATGAATAACATCCTTTTGAATGCCACACTGTAAACACTCCACAAAAATGGTTAGATATATAAATGTATTAGTTGAAAGTACTTACATATTTAGCATAAACAGCTCCTCTTTCTTAGCCCTACCATGCTTTATTCCTGTGTTCTTCCCAAAGATTTCTTGTATTATATTTAATACTTTTCATTATGATCATCCCACTGTTACTAAATCGCATAATGTTGGTCTTGGGGAAAGTCAGTAAACACAACAATCATAATCTACCTTTTATCAAGTGCCAACAGGTGTTAAATTTGGTTCTTTACTGCTATTTCACACAACAGTATTCAGGAATCACTGTTAGCATTTTATGGGTGAACTCTTAAATCCAGAGAAGTATGCAGTTTACTCAAGATCATACAACTAATGAGTTAAAGGAACTAGGACTTGAATCAATGGTTCTCTGTCTCAAAAGCGTAATTAGTATTACTTTAGACTTTATAAAGCACTTATGACTTCATTTTAGCCTCACAATTTCCCAGTGTGGTAAATATTCACCTGCTTTTACAGAGAAAAGAACTGAGACTCAGAGAGGTAAAATGACCTCCCCTTGAGTTATAGTTGAAATATGGTATAATTTGCATTATATTCCAGGTTTTCTTTTTAACTACAGTATGGTTGTACCACAAAGTTGAATTGGATGGGCTGCTTCACTAATGGGATGCTGTAGACAGCTCTGTTGGATTTAAAGTAAAGCAACTGTAGCATGAAGATTTAAATAAAACAAAACAAAACATGAACAACTTCTTCCCATCACAAAAATTAAATATTTTAAATAAAAACCTTATTTTGTGTTAATAAACTCTTACTTCTTTCTCAGTTAAATGGCTCTCCATTATGGCCAATCACACAGCCCCTTAATCAGAAGCAAATTAAGTTGTTTGAAAATACATTCAGTAAGCTGTGTTTTTCCATGGACCAATGGCAGACGGAAAAGAAAGTGTTTGTGCCAGGCTGTTGGCTGACTAGAGCTAATGGCATTTGGTCTTGTGAAATGGATATTAATGATTCTACAGTGTTTAACTTGGTTTGCTCTTGATAGATTTTCCCCTTCTGAATTAATGTCTGTCTTCTCTTGATTAATTTGGAGTGATTGTACTGCAAGTCATTTAATTACATATTCTTTCTAAAGTCAAAAATTATTCATCGTGATGAAAGCAGTCGTTTTGATTTCTTATAAAAATAGTTCCCAAGAGTCTCAAGTATAGATCTTGCAAAGTTAGTCAGAAAAGTTCTACTTTATCCAGGAAGTTTGCACCAAAGCTAGAGAAGCCTCCTCATAAATCTCATTTAGGTTGTTTTCCTGTAACTCGCCGGGCAGAGCTATTTGAGTTGCACATGGTAATATGTGAAAATCCAGAGACTTCACCTAGCTAAGGTACAAAACATAAAAATAATATCCTGTAAATTATTTGCTCCAGGACACGACAATATAGGTGAATGAGTTTCAAACTATGTTAAAGTTGTTCCTGGGAGAAAATATATTTTATTTTTTTCTCTGTAAGGAGAACGCTTATTAAAATCAAAAAACCTAGATTTTCTAATACTAACTGAATTTGTAATCTAACCTCTTCTATGTGTAAAATAAGCATTATAATATCTATCATTCACATTTAAAGTTGTTGCAAGAATCATGTAATCTTTGAAAGAGCATGCTATTTAGATATGCAGTATGATTGTCACTGTTTTTCTGGGCAGAAATTTTTAAGAGATCATCTGTGAGTAGCCTTTGGTTTCTCCCAAAAAATCAGTTTAGTTAGAGCAATTTAGGAGTTCAAGATTCTCCCTAGCTCTATCATTCCACTGGTTGTGCATATGATCAGACTGTTTCAAATGGTGCATCCTTTCAGATCTTAAGCTCATTGTCTGGTAACTAAACAGTATGTTTTGCTTTTCAACTTCTGTTTTCTTGAAAGCACATTTTATAGGATTTTAAAAAATAAATACTGATGTTCCAGATGCCTGGGAAAACAGTGCTGCCCAGTGATATCGTGCTTCAAATCTGTAGTCGACCCGACTTAGAATCATATCTCAGTTCCTCTATTATCACATGTAGATCCTTGGACAAATCAACTCAACCTGCTAAGTTTCAGTTCCCTAATCTGTAAACTATGTCTAGTAGTGACATCTAACTCATAGTGTTGTTAGGAGGATTTAATAAGACAATAAATGTAAAGAACCTAGCATAACACCTGCCGAATACTTTGCTCAATGAATGATACCACTGTCTTTTTATACTACCAGCCAATTTATTTTTGCAGAGAAAGACTTTTCAGATAATTTGAGTAAATGTAACCATCGGACATGTTTAAAAGCCAATTTAGCCTCAGTGCCCACCAGTACTGATAAAAGGCAGCTGAAGGCATTGACCTTGCAACTTTGACTGCATGCAGAAGGATCTCCCACTTTTCCATTTGTCATCCAATCCTCATATTAGATCATCACTATCTACTTCCTACTGGGAAGAAAAATTGTGTTTGTCTTCCTTGGATGCCTGAGTATTTCTGGGATTGTACCTGGTACTTTGCATACTTTATCTCATTTTATTTCCATAACCACCCTACAAGGCAAATACTCTAAAACATTTTAAATGGAAAAGTGAAGTTTAGAGAAATTGAGTGATTGTCCAAGGTCACACAGCTGGTAATAGCAGAGTTAGCATTTAAACCTGAGACTTTTGACTCTGGCATTGTACAATTCAACTTTGGGTTGTACATCTGGAAACAGCGAATTTCTTGTAAATGTGGGTTATTGAGAGATAGCTGTCCTTGAAAGGATATTTGCCCAAATGCTAACTGATTACATTTGGGAGTTAAGATTTCAAACAAAACTTGATTTCTTCCTTGTACTCCTTAAGAATTTAGTTTTTATTTTCATTTTCCATTGAGCATGTGTCACTTTTATAAACTAGCACTTTTTAACTGACTAGCTCACAATGAAATTTCAACTAATTTCAGGTGGTCTACAGAAACAGAAAAAGCTATTCACTCAGTAGAGGCTGGTTTTCAGCCTTACTGACTATCAAGCTGGACATGTAACCATTGTTCATGCAAATAGGGTTCTATTTTTACAAAGTGTGACTCATTATAAAGCAATGTGACTTGCCTGTCCTCACAGTCTCAAAATAAGAATGAAGGGATAATAGAAAGCCACAAAGCAAACACATGTTTTGTCTTCAAACTTTGAAAGCTCTTTTGGCTGACATTAACAATAGTTTCATTTCCTTTTTTAAGTTGGCAGTGGTTGCTTTGTAATTAACTTATACACCTAAAGATCTCCAGGCCCAAAGAACTGTTGGTTCTGTAAAAACAGATGGCTAAAATCTATGTCTCTTTTTAAATTTCTGACAGTAAAGACTTTCTATGACATGTCTCCAATACCCTCTTTCCAAGAAACTGTCCATTTCCAAAATTAGCCTACTGGGAAGCAATAAAAAGAGAATGGAATTTGGAGTCAGAAGATCAGAGTATAAGTCTGGGCTTTGTCACCAATTGGTTATAACTTTGGTCATATGTTATAATCTCTCTGAATACCAAATGCTTCATCATTCATTTAACAAATATAAATTTATATTATGGGCCAATTATTTTTCTATGTATTGGGAATACAATGGTGATCAAAAATCAATGCATTTTATGATCCCTTGCAGCTTCATTCTAGTTGGATAGGCAAGCCTTAGTCAAATAGCCAAATGAGGAACACATATCTATAGAATAGTAAGTCCTCAGAAGAGAGGATTCCTGTAATGGTATTTGCAAGATAGGAGTAGTTTGGGAAGGCATTCCCTGAGAAAGTGGTGCTTAGCTAAGAATGGGAGAAAATGAAAATCAAATAGATAGAGGTACTTGGGGGAATGTTAGGAAAGAATATTAAGATATTACCCACAGAAATAAAAGGATGTGCAAATTCCCTGTGGGAGCAGAGTGCGTGGCTCATTCAAGAAACTGAGTATAGCTGAGAGCTGAGAACAGGTAGGAGAATGGTACAGGTAAGGAGGTGAAGAAGAAACAGCGGTACTCCTTAAATATTCATTTACTTACATACAAACACCTCACCCATTTCAGGCAGGAGAGCTCTGATAATAGCACCTTTGGGTGAGGCAATAAAAGGCCATACACAATTGATTATCTAGTACCACTTTTTCTCTTCTGGGGTCAATTAGGGTACTTTGTTTTGACATGGCTAAGTTTCCAAAATCAACTGATCCAGAGGTAAGTCGCTATTTTGAGAACAATTATTCAGAAGAATTGAATGGGCATGTGGTATTGTGTAACAAATAAATAAATTAATAAAATGCTATGTTAGGCCACTGGAATTTTGAGTTCGTTTATTACTGTAGTATAGCATATCCTAACCCAAGTATTAGAGATGGTGTCGGACTACACAGGGCCTTAGGGGCCAAATTAATGATTTAGATTATTTCTGAAGCATTGAAATTCTTTCAAAAAATAGAAGTTGGGTGGGGGAGCTCTTTTGCTATCTTCTCCTCAGTCCATGACAGTAATAGTGTGGCATCTTCCATAGGTATAAGGCTGTTTTGAAAACATCTACAACTTTACTCTCTTTACATTGGTTAGGGGTCAGAATTACAGCAATAGAAAGCAACTTTAATTAATTTGAATAGACAAGAGATGCACTGAAAGGATATTGGAGAGGTTAGAGACTACTCAAAATGTGGGAGAATGAGGTTTGGGACTGTGTATTCTAGGCTAGTGTAGAACTGGTCAGGGGAACCCTGTGCCATTGTGATCATGAGGTCCTGGTTGTGGATGCTTGTCACGTTGGTCTTGTGGCTCTCAGCACTGCTGTCACCAAGGTTTAGAAATTTAGTCTTCCTACATTTACCACTAGAAAGACAAAATCCCTTCTGGTTCCTAGCACTCTAGGGTCAGTTCAACCAATACAGGGACGTTAGCTTCTGTGCCTGGTTTATAGCTACAAAGGAGACTTCACAAAATAACCGTCTGCTATTGCTGTCTTTTACAAGTTAGGAGACAGTTTTCGCTTCATAAAGAACATTGTTCTTAAATGGACAATAAAAGGATGATGATGACTTTCTCATTCTTTGTATAATTTTTCAATTTAAAACACGCACTTTTGCTTTCTCATTGAAACATACTTGACCTGGTAAATTTTTGTAACCCTTTTTTTTTTTTTTTTTTGAGGAGATGAGTGAAAGATTAGGATCTGAAACATGATGTGTGATCAATAAACATTTAGTACATAAGTATCCATAAAGTTCAAATACATAGCCAGGGCCATATTTTAAGTATCAGAGTCGGGATACAAATACAAATCTCTTTTCTACTCTGGATTTTTGATCTCCAGAATCATAATTATATGGGTTGTTTATGTTAACATTTTTATACTACTTAAAGAAAAATTAATGCAAATGCATTCTAGACATGTGGAAAAATACTAGCATTCTCAGTTAGATGTGAACTTACATAAGCAGCATGATTTTCTTACAATTTTTGTTACTAGCCCAAAACTGACAGAAAAGAATAAATCATTTGCTAAATCACCAGGTTGGTATGGTTTAGTTCATTGGATACAGAGAGTAGGAAGAAAGGAAAATACTTGGATTCCAAGATGATTTGCACAGAATATAATATGTTTAACACTGTATGCAAAGCATTGTCTTTTAGATTAAAAGGGTGGCCCCACAAGTAAAGCTAAGGCTCAGAAGGGTCAGATTAACATGAGCTACCTGAAAAATAAACATAATTTGCTGCCCAGAATATTTTCTCCATTTTAGTGTTTTAAAATATTCTAAAGTTATTCCCAGCATCTGCGATGGAAGGTAATATGTAAATAAGAAATTTAAAATAAAAAGGGTTGTATTCTAAATCATTCGGTCAAGGGACAGAATCAAGGCTTTAATTTTAAATGATGCCCCCCCCCGCAAAAAAAAGGAATAACCATGAAAGAGATATAATGCAGGAGATAAGGAATTATGTCAGTGATCTGATGACAGACAGCATCAGAAACTCAAATCCCAGCTTCCAGTCCACTTTTAGTAAATAAAAACCACAGCAATGAAATAGCTAGCTTTGTTTGGGAGCTCAAAGCTCACTTAAGCTTGGGAACATTTCTACTCATGTTCTTTCTAGCAATTCACCAATTCCTCTATTACAGCCCTCTCCATGGCCCTGATGCTGGCATTTCTGAATCACATCTGAGCACCCAATAACTTTCTGGGGAGAAAAAATAACTATTATTAAATTTGGTCTAGATTAATGTTGTGGATGAGTTTGTATCACTTCACTTGCTCTCCATTTTCTTTCTTCTTTTGTCCAACTCTGCATATTATATTTAATTTTCCCTGATAATAAAAATCAAATTATGTGCCATTTATGTAGTAGGAGCTGTGTTTTATGTGCACAGTTTTATTTAATCCATAGGACAACGATGTGGGTAAGTAATGATTATTTTCACTACACAGATAAGAAAACAAAACTAGTAAATTTAAGTGATATAATCCAGGTCATACAGCCAATAAATTCACAAAGCAGTATTTGAATCAGCCAGCTTTGGCTAACTTAAAACATCAACCAATTGTTCTGCTATAATGATAATAGCCATGTAGTAAGTGAGCTCTGGCTAGCTAGCTCTTGTAGCTATCGTAGGTTGGGAAATAAAATAGGCAAGACAATGACAAGGAAGACTGATGACTAACATGTACAATATGCTGTTTTCTTGCCTGGGGATTCTTCCCAATTTCATTGCTGAATAATTCCTATTTGTACTTAATGACTTAATACAGATATCACTACCTCTATTTTAAGTAGATGTTTCTCTTCTCTGTACTTACATTTACTATAGCATTTATCATAATTAATTGTCATTCATTATATATTAGCTTACAAGCTCAAACTATCAGCTTCTTGGGAACTATGACTGTATCTTATCTACACAGCAAGAGGCAAATTGCATGGCCTCTTGAGTAAAGAATAAATAATAACTGGTAGCAGACTTAGTTGTCTCTTAAACAGGGATTCTAATATTGGGCTCCTTCATCTGGGGATGCAGTTACATCCTCTAGTCATTTTACCATACCCAAAGTGGCAACTTATGGCCTGAAAGTAACACTTAGTACCCTACTATAGGTATTTTTATTGAATTTTGAAGGTTTATGTGGGTCCTAATGTCTTTTATCATTCAACATTTATAATACCTTCCTGGCCTCTGTAAGTATTTGAGCCTGTTACCTCTGCTCTAGATATTCTTCCATTAACCTAAATATGAGTTTGTATATTACCCAAGCAATGGGTTAACTAATTTGGTTCAAATAAAATTTGGATTCAATCCTAGAATCATTCACTTATTTTTTACTGATTCATGCTCTTGCATTTATGTTCCTAAACCAACAGTATTATAAATGCAGGAACTTCATCAATATAATTTCATTCTCAAATGTGAACAGTAGTAATACTGAAAAAAATAACAAGTAAACAAAAATGAACTGAATTTACTGTACTGAAAATGATCTCTCTCTTTAGGACTGCCATCATATTTTTATAGATTTACTCTGTCTTAAGTAAACATATCTGAGATTAGGTTACCAAGTCATATTATTTCAAATGATTGACATTCCTTAGAAATGAACACATTGTTTATAATTCTATGGTCCCCCATTCTCTTGGAAGACAGATTCTCTCAAACCCTTCTGTGCTGGAGATAATGTTTTACATATCCCTGGTAAGACTCTGTTTTTTCAAAGGTAAACCATGTATATGTTAGCATATGGATAAGACTGTTCATTGCTGATTCAGTAAAGTTGAAATGCAATGATGCTGTGGTGGTGGTTGACATACATGGTTATTGCTGTCAGTATGATTTGTGAGCCATCCTTGTTTTCTGAAATTCAATGTCTTATCAATAGTTGGGCTTATTTCAAGTTTAGCTTAAACTTTTTCTTTAGTCATCATTCCAGTAACTTTTTTTAAGAGCTAAGTTTTAACACAAGTTTGTGTCCCAAGCTGGTGAAAGGATATGCTTGCCTTACACACTGCTGTAAATCTGAGGAAAATATCAGGGTTTAACCAAAAGTGGTGTCCTTTCCTTTGAAATTGAAATTTTTCTTATGTTTTCTCAAGAGTGAAGACACATTGGATGTGATCATATGTATTAATTTTGAATTTATATATATATTGAACTTGTATATATATAATTTTGAACTTGTATATATATATACATACTTGTATATATATGTATATACATATATATACAAGTTCATATATACATATATATACAACTATGTATATATATATATGTATATACATATACATATATACATATATGTGTATATATATGTATATATACACACAGACACATATACACACACAGGTGGTAATATAATGTGTTAATTTTGAACTTGTATATATATGTGTGTATATATATATATAATTTTGAACTTGTATATGTATGTGTGTGTGTATATATATACACACACATATATATATAACACATTATATTACCACCTGTGTGTATATATATATATACACATATATATACAAGTTCAAATTTATACATATATATGTATATATACACACACATATACAAGTTCAAATTTATATATATGTATATATACACACACATATATGTGTGTGTGTATATATGTATATATATACACACACATATATATGTGTGTGTATATATAACTATATATACACACACATATATATGTGTGTGTATATATATATACACATATATATGTATATATATTATATATATACACACACATATATACAAGTTCAAAATTATATATATATACACATATATACAAGTTAAAAATTATATATATATACACACATATATATACAAGTTCAAAATTAACACATTATATTACCATGTGTGAACGTGTGTGTGTGTGTGTGTGTATGTGTGTGTGTATAGTATATAGTTGTTAGAGTTATATGTTTGAATGTGAAATTTAAAATATTTAAAGAAAATTGACAAAAAAAGCAAGTTTCTTCTGGCTTGGTTGTGAATTACCATTTCTAACTAGTGAGAATATTCAGGTTTCAAATTAAACCATTTTCAAATTAAACCAATATCTTTTTTAGCCCAATGTTTAGGATTCTTGTGTTTTTGATCAACTTCTCTAAGGTATTTCTTCTGTATGTAATGCTTGTTTATGTTGGAAGCATGACCAAAATAACCATTATAATTCATGTCATATAACTGCTTGAAAATAATAACTTTTTCCTTTCCTAGAGAGAGGGCAGGTAACTAAAAATGTACTACTTCTATGAAAGGCTCATGTGCAATGTAATAATATGGAGTCTGATTCTTCACTTAGAGCTAAGCTTGGAAAGATACTAGATCCTTCAAAAATTTACAAGAGAAAAAATTATTTTGGGGCCACATTTGTTGGGGAAGAGAGACGTTAAAGAGATGAGAGAATTTCCCAGTATTTCTTACTGGTGCTTCATCATTCTGATTCACTGGTTGACAAGTGGACTGGAAGAAGGTCATAATAAAACATTAAACAAATATTAATGTAATAAGGCTTAAATATCAGGAAAATAAAAGCTATTTGAGTAAAGAGTTAGCTTTTAAGCATTTATCTAGGCAAAATCAAAAAGGATCATGATTTTGAAATGTACAAAGACATTTTAAAATTAACTTTAGAGAATTATGGAATCAATTTGGGATAACAAAAATTGAGTTTATCACATTCTTATTATGTGTGTACTCAGTATAAACCACCATGCTGACTAGCATAGGCACTGCATGGGATATAATTGGCCCTACCACCAAAAGTGCCCTTTCTGACATAAATTATAGTAGTTTACCTAGACATACATTTCATCTATTTTACATATTTCATGAAAATATTGGTTTTGTTTATTTTATAGTTACAGAGTAATATATGAGCCTTGCAGCACAAATTGTTGATAGTGATAGCATAGGACCTGTTTTCCATAAGCATGCATCACAGTGTATTTATGTGATCCCTGCTGTTTAACATTTGTCTCACCAGTAGCCCTTCATCATGGTTAGAATAAGCAATGATCTGATGGGCATCCACTAAAACTAAAAATGTTGGGTTGAAAGGTGAATACATTACTGAAGCTTAAATTGGGTAGACTCTATGTTGGAATATATGAATACAGTGGCTACGTATATTCCAACATAGAGTCTACCCAATTTAAGCTTAATCTACCTGAAATTGATTTTGGTATTTGTTTTAAAACAAGAATCTTACTGCTCTTTTTGTAACATTAAGAAAATTAACCTAAGAACAATAGAACGTTATTCTTTCCTTTGGTGATCTGAAATGTCACCGTTATACTAATTTAAATTTTGTACTTACTTGAATTTAAATTTGAATCAACCTGTCAATTCTTGTTCTGATACCACATTGTTTTAATTATTGTGGTTTCAAGCTTAGTTAATATTGAATACACTATTTCACCCATTAAAATAACATTTTGAATTTCTTTTTTGGTCCAGATCCTTATCCAGATGATGCAGGAGGTCAGAGAGGGATATGCTGGAGCCCATGCTTAATTCACAGATGCTATAACACCTACCAAATATAGCTATGTCACTTCTTGAAATAATTTCACCTGCTATATTCTAAATGCATGCAGTTTGCTTTTCATAATGCACAAGTTTTAAGCCTTGGCAGAAAGCTTTCTTTAGTCTATTCCATATAGAGAACAAAAGTAGGAAGAGTAGTAAAACCTTATGAAAGTTTTCATCTGATATCTCTTAATGTTTGAAACGTAAAGGTGATGTGGCATGGTGGATAAGAGAAGCAGCATTTGAGCTTCAATTCACCTGTATTCTAGTGTGTGTGGCTTCAGTTAATCTTCTTAACCTCTATGGGCCTCATTTCCCAGTAAAGGGAAGTATCAATAGGCTCTTACAGCATAGAGTATTTCCAAGTAAGCACTCATTAAAAGTAGTCATTATTGTTATTATTATTATGTGCCTTTAAAATCCCAAGTCACCACAGACAAGGGAAATAAAGGTTATAGGACAATTATTCTTCTAAATATGAAAGATGGGTTTGATGGTGATAGACTCCTATTAGCAACAACGGAAAGAAGATAGAGAAAATTGTTGTTTTTCAAGCTGGACATTTATTTTCTGCTTTAAGAAAAAGTCATTATATAAATCACAAGGGCACAGTTTTAAAGTATTTAAATGTGTGTCTTTGTCTCTGTGTTATAACAAAAAAGAAAATATATAGTGGCTTGGTGGGAGAAAAAAGAACAAAAGGCTTAAGTGTGTTGAGTCTGTATCTGAAGTGTAAAAAACAAGGGCAGATATTTCTGCATATTTGAGATATGTCGTATTTTGACCTAATCTTTTACATTCAGAATCCTTTATGCAACTTTTCCAAGAGTGCAAGTGCTATGTTTAAAAGAAAGAAAAAAAAGAAGGGAAAAAAAGAAAAAGGAAAGAAGAAAAAGAGGGATGCTTGCATATTTATTTGCCTGGGTGATTCAGGCTGGCCATGGTTTCAACCATGTCTCAGCTCCTGGTCTAAGTTGCCATATTTATAGGAGCTGGGACTTGGCCTCTCTGCCCTACTTTGTCAAGGAGTCTTCAAATCACAGTCCCGTGGGCCTTGGGACAGCAGAGAAAGCAGCTGAGCTGCATGTTCTACTTAACGGTGTGAAAAAATAAACCCTTGACCAAAGGCACTGGCTGCAGATTCACAACTAGTCCCACCCCTAGCTCTGTAGAGCTGCTGTCAGGTTTGATTAGCTTTTCTGACTGCGAGATTCTCCGGCTCTGCAAACTGTTCCATCGCCTCGGCCCTCCTTGCTACTGCTACAGTTGGCTCCCTTTATTGTTTGATGAGCTGTCACAGCTGGCTGATCAGACTGCCACCCAATCATCTTCCCTTTTACTCAGGCCCCTGACTGACCTTGTTCTGTCTTTGCCTTTCCTGTCCTTCTGATCCTCCAGCTGTTGAATAGCTTACCCCTGCTGGCTGATCCCACTGCTTGTCTAATCAGCCCATTAGACAGTTTGATTAGCTTTTCCTTCCTCTCACCCTGCTAGCTCTTCCTGCTGCTACCAGCTGTGCTCAGGGCCTGCTAGTAACTCACCATCAATTCCTTCTGATAGTGCTGCTGGCTGATAGACTTAATACTTGTTCTCAGCAACTCTCTGATCTACTGTTGCTGCTCTCCACCTTGGTCTTCTGATTAGCCTCTGATGTCTTTCCTGTGTCCTATGAAAATCTCTTGCTATTAATGGAACCACTCTGGTATCCTGTGTCAGGCACTTTTTAGCCTTTGAGTCTAGATGGCTTTCTTTGGCAAGTGATGTCATTTCAGTACAGTCAAAGTTCAAGTGCTCACTTCACGGCTTCTCCGAAATGTCTACAGTTGCTATTGCAACTGACTCAATACTATGAACTGTAACCGTGAATCCATCACTCTTCATGGGATAGCTTGAATCCCAGCCTTTTAAAACTAGGTTTTGAAGTGTTTCCTGAGCTTAATCTTTCTACTGACCTTCCCTCTGAGTATTAATTATTTATTGTAGGCCCAGAGTGAAAACCTATTTGGACTCAAATTCCATATGAATTCACCATTTACCTTTGTGACCTTAGACAAGTTACTTAAACCTCTCTTTGGGCCTTAATTTCTTAATCTCTAAATTTATTTCATGTTTTTATTCAACTACAGATAATCATTGAGCTTGTCTGTGAAGAAGACATTCAAATTTTCTGAGTATCTAGGGTTTACATACAAGAATGAAAGCACTAAACATACAAGAAAACCAACAACAACAACAAAAAAAACCACAAAAAACAAAACTCCAAAAGTGGCAAATGTTATAAGAAAAAACAAGGGTAGAAGTAGGCAAGGGCCAGAACATATCAGCCCAGGAATGTACAGTAAGGATTCTGGGTTTTATTCTAATTGTAATGGAAGAGTTACTGGGGACCTGGTCCAAATAAGCACTGTCCAATAAAACTTTATGTGATGATGAAAATGTTCTATATCTGTGCTATCTGATACAGAGTCCATTTGGCATTCAAAATAGAGCCAGTGGAACTAAGAAACTACATAGTGTATTATTTTTAATAAAAATTAAATTAATTTTAAATTAAAATTTTTAATCTAATAAAATTTTGTTTTGATAATTTAATATAACCAATTTAATTAAAATCCATAATTTAATAACAATTAAAAAGCAAATGGCTGGGTGCAATGGCTCATGCCGGTAATCCCAGAACTTTGGGAGGCTGAGGTGGGTGGATCACTTGAGGTCAGGAGTTCAAGACCAGCCTGGCCAACATAGCAAAACCCTGTCTCCACTGAAAACACAAATATTAGCTGTATGTGATGGTGGGCGCCTGTAATTCCAGCTACTCAGGAGGCTGAGACAGGAGAATTGCTTGAACCAGGAAGGCAGAGGTTGCAGTGAGCCGAGATTGCACCACTGTACTCCAGCCTGGGTGACCGAGTGAGATTTCATCTGGAAAATAGTAATAATAATAATACTAAAACAATTAAATGTAAATCATACTACGTGCTAGAGTGAAGGAGTGCTCTAGTGAGTTAAAGGTTGCCTTAGATAAATAATTTTCAATATGTACCTCAGATCACTCTTGGTCCACAGAGGGTCTACCTCAAGGAAGCAATGCGTCCAGGAGAGTTGGATTGATGGCCTCATTTTTTGTTGTTACAGAACGTCTACTTTTCTCTGCTTTACTTATTGGGTCTTTCAAGAGATTTCATTTAGGAAAGTATGGGCTACTCAAAAAAATTGGAAATCACTCAACACTAGATTGACAACGGTGATGTCAGAGCGATATAGATTTAAATAATAGCTTGATCACTTGCTAACTTACAGAATATAAACAAAATATTTTACTTTTTTATTATCTGTAAAAAGAGATACAAATAATAATACCAAAGTTATAGGTCACCTGTGTTGATTAGATGATGTAATTCAGGCAGAGTGTTTAGCAGAACTTTATCATGTGCTCAGCAGATATTACCTTCTATAGTTACTGTTTTTCTGAAGTTGATCAATCCAGAGGGTTTGTGCTCCTAGTCATGTATGACTGTAAACTTCAGAGTTATAATGCAAACATATTATTTAAATCAATAATTTTTTTGTTTGTTTGTTTTGAGATGGAGTTTTGCTCTTGTTGCCCAGACTGAAGTGCAATGGCGTGATATCGGCTCACCACACACTCTGTCTCCTGGGTTCAAGCGATTCTCCTGCCTCAGCCTCCCAAGTAACTGGAATTATTGGCATATGCCATTACGTCCAGCTAATTTTGCATTTTTAGTAGAGATGGGGTTTCACCATGTTGGCCAGGCTGGTCTCGAACTCCTGACCTCAGATGATCCATCTGCCTCCGCCTCCCAAAGTGCTAGGATTACAGGCATGAGCCACCATGCCTGACCAAATCAGTAAATATTTAATCTAGTAAAGGTACATTTCAAAGGAAGCATTGTGAATGGTTATGAGAGGATTCTAATAATAATGAGAGGCTATTGCTATTTTAGTTATTTAAACTTCTTTCAAATGGTTGCAAAGAAACAACTACTCTGTATTTTGTTCTAGAATTTAGTGCAAAAATCCTCAGCTAGGGCTATGACAGTTGTCTTCAGACAATTCTGATATTTACCTCCCATGAAGGATCCCTGCTACTCTTGTTGATTGGATAGGTAGCTTAAAGGAGCATTCATTTGTTCAATCATACCACAATTCTATCACACGGATACTATTATTATTATTTTATATTAAATAAAGCTAATACTTTAAAAGCTTAAGCAACCCATTTAAGGTCACAGAGCTGGGAAGTATTTGACCTAGCATTTGAATGCAGTAACAGACTGGCAGAGCAAACTCTGGAGCTAGAGAGAGGAGTCAGTGTCTTAACATGTAAAATGCAAACATGTATTATCATAACCTGTTAAGTGATTGGAATAATTAAATAGGATCATGTGGTAAAATCTTTTCTGATATTTTTGAACTGAAATTTCAAACTGCATGGAAGTTACCCTTTCTCAAGAAATAATTGGTTAATTGGAAAGTGCAGAGCAGAGTGACAGAATTGATGTATCTCTAAAGCTGATGGAATAGGCAAGCTGTTCTCTTGGGTCCCTTGTCCTGGACTCTGCTTCTTGGTTTTTAAAGAGTTGGTACACTCAGGAGAGAAAACATCTTACTTAACAACTGCCCTCAGTTGCTAACACAAGCTAAGTTGGGCTTTTATGACTTAAGCAGTTGTATTAATACTATTAATCAAAACAAAAATCCTAACAATTTCAGATTATGTAACACACAAAACTCCTCAGCCTTAACTGGGTGTCTGTTAAGCTCTGACAACTTTGAACAAACAGCACTTAACAAAAAAGGGAATTCATAATATCTCAAGCTTAAAAACAAAAACACCCTTAAACAAAGTGTTCTTTTTTGATATTTATTTCATGAATATTTGTTGAAGGCCCTGTGTATCAAGTAGTGCTGTTAGGTGCTTGAGATACAGAACAGAGCAGATGAAGTTCCTGTATTCATGAAGTGTGCATTCTAATAGGTCAGATGAACAATAAGCAAAAAAGTAAAACTGTTACTAATGCACAGTAATGATTAATTCCAGTGGTTACGTGGTAAGGTTATTTTGGATAGGGTAGTCAGAGAAAGCTGCTCTTAGGAAATGGCCTTGAGTGATGAAGTGAGGAAATTGCTGTGTAAACTTCAGGGAGACTGTCCTTCAAGGTAGAGGAGAAACAGAAGGCAAAGGAGTTTCAAGGAGGAATGAACTTGGACATTTGACTGAAAACAAGGAAGCCAGTGTGCCTGGAGCCCAGTGAGCTGGGAAAAAACAGCACAAGATAGTGCTGGGGAAATAGGTGTCGTTGTAAACCATGTTGGAGGCTTTAGATTGCTGTCTTATTGGAGAGCTTTGAGTAAGAGGAATGACATGGTTAGATTTACATGATGAAAATATTGTTTTGTTGCCAGATGAAAAATAACCGCAAGGAGGCAGATGTGGGAGCAAGGAAACTAGGTAGAAGGTTATTATATTAGGCTTATCTAAGAAAGAAGATGGCTTGGACTAGAAGGGAGCTGTGACAGTGATGAAGATTGGTCAGATTTCAGATATATTTTGAAAGTAGTGATCACAGAACTCACTGATGGATTAGTTGTGGTTGTGAAAGAAAAGAGGAATCTAGAAATAGTTCACTAAATGAATATAGCTAATGAAAACTTGCTGAAAAGACCTTTCAAGGGTTTACTATAAGCACTTTGCACAGAACATGGAGTTGAACAAATATTAAATTTCTAGTAAGTGTTAGGAGTTATTTTTATTTTTATTAGCATTACTTTACAAGTATGTATTAAACTCCAAATAGGTGAGTGTGTCAGGTACTGTTATCTTTCCTATAATAAACAAAAATATCAAAAAGAGCTTCCCTCATAGTGTTCTTACAGCCGTTAGCAGCTCTTCCCATACTTCTGTCTGAGTCTCTTTCTTAACAATTTACTTTTTGTAGCAAACATCTTATATCTTTTACCTGTTCCTCTTTTTATCATCTTTTTAACCTAGGCTTGTTTCTAAATTCACCATCTTCATTATTTCTACTATATTCAAATACTTTGTTTGTGGAGGTTTTAGTTTATATAAAGCCATCCTCTGCTACATTTAACATTCTTTCAACCAATCTGACATATCAATCATGTCACATTAATTCAATAAAATATTATGCATTCATTAAAAAGAATAAAGTAGATCGATATGAACTAACATCACTAGATATTTTAAGTTAAAGAAGAGCAAGAGAAAACATAAAATAATGAAATATAAATATGAATACTGTAAAATAAAGAATAAGGTCATATGTGTTGACTCATGCATGATATCACAGCACTTTGGGAGGCTAAGGTGGCAGGATGGCTTGAGGCCAGGAGATTGAGACCAATTGGACAACATAATGAGATCCAATATCTACAAAAAAAAATTGTTTTAAATTAGCTGGGTGGGGTGGTGCACACCGGTAGTCCAAGCTAATCAAGAGGTTGATGTGGGAGATCACTTGTGCCCAGGAATTGAAGACTACAGTGAACTGTGATTGGGTCAGTGATCTCCAGCCTGGGTGACAGAGTGAGACCCTTCCTCAAAAAATTTTTAAATAATAATAACATAAAGAATAATTTTTCTAACTTCTATATCTACCAAAATAGGCTGGATTATGCTTTGGAAATCAACAATCTCAAAATCTCAATACACTGAAACAACAATAGTCTAGTTAGTTCTCATGCCTCATGTCCATCACAGAGTGGAAGGGAATTCTACACTCTGTTGTCCTCACAACATGGCGTAGGGCATATGGAGCCAGGGATTAAAGAAAACATTCCATTCATTTTGAACAATATACTTCTCTTTAATTTGACTTATACCAAAAAAATGTTCAGGAAGCATTTTGCTATTGAAAAATATTTTTCTAAGCATTTAGCAAAGATTAAATCTAAAAGTTATATAAAATAAGCTTTTAAAATTATGTTGTTTTCTTCTTTACATTTATTTTCTCTATTAAAAATAATAAGGCTGGGTGTGGTGGCTCACGTCTGTAATCCCAGCACTTTGGGAGCCCTAGACCAGCTGATCTCTTGAGCCCAGGAGTTCAAGACCAGCCTGGGCAACATGGTGAAAACCCATCTCTATAAAATACAAAAATATTAGCTAGCTATGGTGGCTCACACCTGTTGTCCCAGCTACTTAGGAGGCTGAAGTGGGAGGATCGCTTGAGCTTGGAAGGCAGAGGTTACAGTGGGCCAAGATGGCAACACTGCATTCTAGTCTGGACAACAGAGTGAGACCATGTTTCATCACCATCATCAATATTATACATTATTTAAATAGTAATTCAATGGCTTTAAATTATGGTGAATGTTTGTGGCACATTGAATGTTTATGAGAACCAAGTCAATTTTTTTTCCCTATGCAAGTTTTACCTTCTCATTGAGTTTTTGAAGAAAAAGGTTGATGGCCTTAATTTTCACACAAGCATTCCTCAAAAAGAAATGACAACTTAAAAATAATGTTTCTTTTATGACATCTAGCAAAATACTTTTCTCTTCTTCCTCAGTTGAAAAAGCTAATGCTAATATTCATGAAGATGAAAGATATGTTTTTCTAGTTCTTTCTGTTAGTAAAACTATATATATTCCATTTTCTGAATATGAGAATAAAGTTTAGAGATAATAATGTAGTTATTAGCCCTCCTGTCCTAAAGACTTAACAGAAAAGGAAAGTCAACATATGTAGTGGACTAAATGAATAATAAATCCAGTTATTTTTATATATACATATATGTATATATGAAATAAAATATATGTATTTCTATTAACTCTTTAAGAAAGGAGGGGTAATAACCATATTTTATATATATATATGTGTGATATATGTACATATACAAATAATTGGATTGATAAATTATAGATGTATAAATTTTTAGATATATGTATATGTATAAATAATAATTTGATTTATTATTCATCCAGTTCTTCTGTTAGAAAAGGTTCATTATTAACTCCAGAACACTGAACCCTGCCTATCAGAGAAAGTAGGTCAAATATTCACTTTCTACAAGTGAATATTTCTTTATATAGAGATAAAACTGCTAAATATGTAAAACACAAATTGAAAGCTCTCCATGATGCTTTTTCTCTATGATGTCTGGGAGTTGCTGATGACCAAACTCTTTGGAGAAATTGCTGGATGCCCAAAGCCTCTGAAAAACACAGGAACACTGAGAGGAACAGAGTTTATTGTCTAGGGAATTCTGAAAGCTCTATTAAAATAGAACTAAACCTACCACTGGCATAAACAAGATGTCACTGAGATTTTCAGTCTTTATTCCTTGTTTTTTTTGTTTTTGTTTTTGTTTTTGTTTTTCCTAAGTCATCTCAGGCAACTGGCAAAGGTGTGAGACTTTCTCTTTCCAGTACTTTCGGTTCTCTCTCTCCCCTGCATTTCTCCTTGTGGCGTGACTACATATGCTGGCTCTCCGTTTCTATTAACTCTTTAAGAGAGGCGGTGTAATAACTACATTCTTATCTCGAAACTTTCTTCTCACATTCAGAAATATTGCATATTGCTTATTTTTAAAAATGTTGAGAATATATATTACCAAATAAAAGGCGGTTTGATAGCAAATTTGGAAAGAGAAATTGTTTGGTTATTTTAACATGCCGTCCTTCATAATATAGCCCATACATTGTATTTATTATTTATTTTCAACAAATTTAAATGACTGGATTTTCCCTAGACTACTTGATATTTCAGGGAAACAGCATCGAGCTCTGACTATGTGCTGCATATTGTTGACCTCACTGCTTAGGGTCCAAGGACCGGTAAGATGTAGTTCTGCACTTAGAAGAATAATGTTTGAGTAGGGAAATATAGATGAATAAGCCAATGTAAAAAAAAAAGGTGCTAAATTGTAAAATAAGGTATAATGGAAGCATGGAAGGGAGATCATCTTGGAAGTTCAGGGGAACTTTCCTGTATATATGAACCTGGTACTGACTGGGTTTTAGAGGACAAAAAGATTTCAGACAAAAAGTATCGTCTAGAATTATTGACCCTATATCTTGACATCTAATTATCTTACCCACGCCCACTCACAGACAGAAATAAATGAACTACATTGAATCCTTTTCAGACATTTTGTTGTAATACTTACCATCACTCTTTTCAAACCTTTATTGTTTCTTAACTCCTTTTTCTGAATGACGTTAGAAACTTTTCAGAACAAAAGCTCTTCAGTAAGCCCAGTTTACATTTCTCATTCACATTCCACTGGTGTTTAGAAAATGTCTTTTAGAAGCTTGAAACATTTTCAAAGGGGCCAGTGGGAAACAGCTATTTCATACTTGATTTATCATCACCACAAGTTCATTATTAACTCCAGAACACTGCCCGCTGCCTGTTAGAGAAAGTAGGTCAAAGATTCACTTTATACAAGGATATATAGAGATAAAACTGCTAAATATGTAAAAGACAATTGAAAGCTGTCTGTCTTCCCTTTAGTCAAGGCTTCTAAGTGATTATGATTATTTGAGGTTGCCAACAGGCCACAAGATTGTGTCGGAAGTAATTCATAGGGATTTGATGGGACAAAGAAATTGGAGAAGTACTTTTTTACATATCAGTGCTCTTTTATTTGTCATTTGATCTATTCAACAAATGTTTTTTGAGTATCTGTGTGTATATTACCAAATATCTGGTCTAGGTAATAGAAATAAAACATTGAACAAGACAGACACATTTGTCTTCTTGTGGGACTTACATTTTAGCGATTAAAAATGACAGCAAGTTAAATAAAAAAATGTAACATCAGAAAATCAGCATAAAATGATACGCATGTAGAGTGGAGAAACAATTTGTTTTACTGTCGTGGCTAGATAATTAGTTGCTTAAAATTTTGTACAGAATTCACCCCTTTTCTCCAACAGAGGAGGAATTCTGCTGTACTCCACATTCTAGTCTGGAAGCCAAAAGGATCAGATCCTCCCTTACTTCAATTTGACAGAGCCAGGGCTCAAAAACGTGAATTAGCTTAGTTAATTAGATATTCCTATTTGCAATTTTTTATCTTGATCAAAGGATGCAAAGATGGGGTAGGATACTTTTAGGAGTCATTCACTACATCAGCTACAGCAATGATGCCCAAACTTTCCTCTTAGGAAGAAACAGACTGTGTTTTCTGTTCCAAAGCTGTTTGACCTGATTTGGATCTTTGTTTTCTAAGCCTGCATTTCCAAACTCCCACTAGCTCTGTGAATTCATAGTATTGCTCAAATAGGTATCCATCTACGAAGCAGGTCCACTGTGTACTGGTTGCTAACTTGTCTGATATGATGAGACAGAACACCCACACACAAAACAAGTTACATGAAGCAATTTATTACTTAACTGAAAGGCAGCAAGTGTCAATAAAAGCCTAGGATTCAGGGCATGCCAGTCCCCCAAGGCTCAGGAAAGCTGTCCAGGTTGGATGGAGTCTTGTTTGAATGCACCCCACTTGCTCTGCAGCTGCATCACCCTGGAAAGCATCCCACCCTAGGGTTCATATGATAAGGAAAAACATGACCCATTGGACTCCCCCTTTTCCATATTGTTTTCTCTTTGCTTCAGTCCATGCAGCCAATTCGTTCACATCCACTGGGAGTGACCAATGTCCCATTTATTACCCTTCCCTTTCCATAACTCATCCAGCTGCGTGTCCAGTCTGTACATCCCCAGGCTGACATTTTTTCCCTGAGTCAGGTCCTGGCGGGTATTGTCTTTTCTGCTTAACTAGGAAGCCATGATTCTATGAGGAAGGACACTGCTCATTGTACCATCTTTGTGAAGCAGGGTCACTGTGCACTACGTAATAATTTGTCTAAGTCTAGTGAGACAGAACACACCCACACATAGCAAGTTACATGAAGCTGATTGGATTTATTACAAACAGATAGGCAGCAAGGAAAAACAGAAGCCTAGGATTCAGAGCCAGCCAGTCTTCTAAGTCTGAGAGAGGCTGCCATGGTGGATGGCATTTCCTCAATGTATGTCTCACTCGCATGGAGGAACCCCAGAAACCAGCCCAGTCCAGGTTTTATAACAGAGAGCAACATGACATCATGGGCTAACGTGAAAGCAGACCCTATTTCTAGTAGGGACTGGAACAGAGCCTGAGTTGTTCTGGCCAGTTCTTCACCATCTTAGGGTACTACATTCCCAGCACCTTCCACAGTGATTTTGAGAATTGCAAAGGTGAAAAAGGAGAAAACTGGGTCAGTCCAAGGTCACTTAGAGAACTGTCCAGCATCATCCTTTTGCATGCTGCTGCCAAAGCTGATTTCTGTTGCTTGCTGTGCTCATGTCTTAACTATCCAGCAGATTTGAATACTTCTGTGATTTAAAATCATTTCCACACATTGATTCCCATGGACTGGAATTACCTCTTATTAGCTCTGCTATATTTTCATGTACCTATACTTGCCTAAAAAATCCTGATATTAATCCAAATAACTTACTTTTTTATCTCTAAGAAGTTATATACTGAAAAAGATAATTTAGATAACAAGGTTTTGACTTTAAAACTTGAAGATACATTTTCATTTCATAAAAGATCATGATGTAACAATACCTTTGCTCTTCTTTCTATAATCTGTAGTTGAAAGAATAGACATTTCAGCAGTTTTTTAAACTGTTTATGAAGAAAGTATGCATATACATAAACATAAATTTGTTTAGACAACTTGGTATCATATCAGTGGTAAAAACTTTGAAGTTTATATTATACTATATCTTATGTACTATATTATACATTTTTATATACTATAAAATTGGCTATATTATGCATTTTCATAATATAGTACATAATGTATTATTGTTTTATTATATTCTAGATATATTTTATTTACTATAATTATATTATGCCATCTATATTAATATTAAAGTACAAGTTTGTTAAGAATGGTAACTATTAAGTAGCTCATATTCTATACATAATGCATCATTTAATTTCCCTTTCATCAAATTGTAGGTAGTTAGCAATTATGGAACAACTTTCTAGTAGTACTTGCTGGCAATATATGCTCTACAAAGTATGCAAAAATGAAAGACTTGTGCAATATCATTGAGGAATTTAAGTGTTTTCCAATTTTTTCAAAGTTATGGCAGATTATGATTCAGAATGAAAGATTACCTTGTATGTGTGTATGTGTATATTTAAACAGTATAATTAAAAATATATGTATATTGCCTTCTGGACTAGTAAACTTTATATTGGAAAATGTTTTTTGACCTTTTATAAAACAATTGAAAGATCATGATTATGATTTAGTCTGAAATAATGCAAAGGTCGTTTTCTTGTTAATATTTGATGGAAGAGAAGGAAAGTTTCAGAAAACAAAGGCATTTTGTGGGATTAAGCAGAAAATCAATATAGTAATTATTCTTTTAGCTAGAATGTTTATCTTATATTTCCTAGTTCCTGCTCAGTTCCTTTGTGCACTAAGGGAATAAAATCACAAACTGAAGCTGTATGGTTCATCTGTAAGGAAATATGGTCTTGTGGTTGTTGATAAATAAGAAAAAAATATTACTCAAGAAGTACTTATCTGGTAGGTTGGAGCAATTATTATTGGGAATACAATGGAAGAGAAGATTGTGGAATTAGGATATGACTGATGTACCCCATTGGGTTTATTTTGATTAAATCCCAAAGTACTTGATAATTGTTGATCCTCAACTTGTTTGTAATTTAGAGACAATCATGACAGATGAATAATGCTTATAAGTAACTGATTAAGCAGTGATGGCAGTTGCCAAATCCAATGAATGTCAAATATGATTCTGTTCTGCTCCATCAAGGGCCTATCATGGATGAAACTAAGTGTTTATTCTGGGAATAGGCAATTTGAGTCAGCAGTTGACTGATGTAAGATAGTCTGTTGACTTTGGCAAATAGGAAAGTTGAATGTTACAATTTTATTACTAATGTTCTTGTTACAGGTGAACTGTTGTACTCATTGTATTTTTCTTTAATCAGTCTTGGCCCAGTGGCTTGTATTTTCAGGCACTAAACAAATATTTGTTAAATAAAATCATGAATGTATAAGGAAATCAATTTCTATTTCCTGAGGATATACCAAGAGAATCCAAGGTAAAAAGAAGATAGGTCTTTTGGGCAGATATGAATATGGAAAAATAACCTGGGTATAATGAGATGACAAAAAAATAGTATGCAGTTTGATGAGTGTATCCTTGAATTCTTGAATTGGTTAACAGATAAAAACAATTTTTGTTTTGTTTTGTTTTACTGGTGGAGTCTGTCCTATCGTAGACATATGCTTACATGTTTTAGAGAATTAGTGGTAAGAAAAGCTGGGTTTGTATTCTAGCTAGACTTTGACCTTTCTGCGGTACATAGAGCCAGTCCTTAAACTCTGTGGTTCTCAGTAAGAGCCAGTCTTTGGCTTGGTGGATGAAGGAATACATTGAATACTGTATTTATCAAAGGGGTCATGATTAATAAAGAATAGTAAAATCACACAGCTCATATTGAGGGACTCTTCAAACAGATTACTTCTGTGAAGTGTCATGCATATGCCTAGCATATAGTCTCACAGCATCCATTTAGCAGCAGAATTATGGAGCACAGGCAAGGAACTGCTTGTAATATAGACCATTCAAGGGAATGTCAAGTCATGATTCTTTTCGCAGAAGCACCTAAGTCTATATAAAAAGTCATGTAATCAAGGAAATGTATTCTGGTAACTTTTATTTATTTTTTTGTTTTTTATTTATTTTTTGAGATGGAGTCTTGCTCTGTCACCCAAGCTGTAGTGCAGTGGCATGATCTTGGCTCACTGCAACCTTCACCTCCTAGGCTCAAGTGATTCTCCTGCCTCAGCTTCCCAAGTAGCTCAGATTACAGGTGTATGCCATCATGCCTTGCTAATTTATTGTATTTTTAGTAGAGATGGGGTTTCACCATGTTGGCCAGGCTGGTCTCAAACTCCTGATCTCAAGTGATCTTCCCACCTTAGCCTCTCAAAATACTGGAATTATAAGTATGAGCCACCATGCCTGACCAAATTTATTTTTCATGAAACAATAACCAGTGGGCAGTATCACCCATCTATGCACCTCTGAAAGTAAAATTAAAGATGGCCCAATTTTAGAGAAATGTGTTGAGTTCTAAACTGTATATATTTTATATAACTGTATATATTATATATAAGGAAAAATTTACCTATAATTTGCATTTTAATATTTGTTTTCACATTTATTCTAGTTCATATTCCGTAGGTATGTACACAAACAGTACTATACTGGTTGCTTATGACTGTACAGTGTCTGTTGCTGGTGCAGATACTATACAAGTTGTTAATTTGAAAAATGTTTACACTTTTGGAGGACAAGTACAGATTTCTTACATGTATATATTGCATAGTGGTGAAGGCTGGGCTTTTAGTGTACTCGTCAGCCAAGTAATGAACTTTGTATACATTAGATAGTCCTTCTACACTCACCGCCCCCTTACTCTCCCATGTTTTATAATCTCCAAGTGTTATTACATTCTGTATGTCCATGTGTACCTGTTGTTTGGCTCCCACTTGTAAGTGAAAACATGTAGCATTTTATTTCTGCTTCTGAGTGGTTTCACTTGGAATAATGGCCATCAGTTCCATCTATGTTGCTGCAAAGGGCATGATGTCATTTTTTATGTCTAAGTAGTATTTCATGATTATATATATATATATAATATAAATTATTTATATTATATAAATAATAAATAATAAATAATAAATAAATAATAATAAATAATAAATAATAAATAAATAATAAATAATAATAAATAATAAATAAATAATAAATAATAAATAATAAATAAATAATAAATAAAAATTATTTATATTATATATATATATATATACTCAATGAATTGATCTTTTTACCATTATCTAATGACATTCTTTGTCTTTTTTTTACTCTTCTTTTTTTAAAGTTTATTTTGTCTGGTACAAGTATAGCTATTCCTGCTTGCTTTTGGTTTTCATTTTCATGGAATATATTTTTCCACCTCTTTACTTTTAATCTATGTGTTTCTGTAGGTCAGGTGTTTTTTCTTGTAGGCAGCATATGTTTGGATCATGGTTGTTTAAATACATTCTGCCTAATTGTGTCTCTTCAGTAGAGCATTTTGTCCATTTACATTCACAGTTAATATTGACATATGAGACGTTGTTCCTGTTATATTGTTGTTTGTTTTCAGTTTTATATGTTATTTTTTTCTTTTTCTCTGTCTTTTTATCTTTGTGCTTTGATGAAATTCTATCATGTTGCTATTTGATTTCTTTGTCATCTTTGTGTGATTGTTTTATATGAACTATGCATTTTGTATTTCTATGTGTTTTGCCATAGTGAATATTTAACTTTGTTTCCATGTTAAGGACCCATTTGAACATTTCCTATAGCCCTGGCCCAGTGGTGACAAATTCTCTCCACATTTGTTTGTCCAGGAAATACTTTATTACTCTTTCATTTATCAACCTTATTCTGAAAGTAAACAAAATTCTCGGTTGACAGTTTTTGTTTGTTTGTTTCTTCCTTTCGACACTGTAAAAATGCTATCCCATTCTCCTCTGGCCTGTAAAGTTTCTGCTGAAAAGTCTGCCATTAATCAGATGGAGTTTTCTTTATAGGTGACTACATGTTTCACTCTTGGTATTTTAAAATTTCTTTCACTTTGACTTTAGACATTCTAAATATAATATGCTTTGGTGAAGTTCTTTTTGCGGTGTATTTTCCTGGGACTCACTGGGTCTTTTTTATGTTGGTGTCTAACTCTCTTGATAGACTTGGGAAGTTTTCATCAATTATTTTTTTACATATGTTTTCTAAAATTTTTTATCTCTTTTTCTTTCCAGGAATACCAATAATCTATAACGTTTGGTCACTTTATTAGTCCCAGATGGCTCAAATACTTTGTTTATGCTTTTTAACTATTTTCTTATTTTTTTCTGACTTATTATTTTGGATGATGTCTTTAAGTTCTGAGATTTTTTTCTTCCGCTTGGTCTAGTCTATTATGGAAGCTTCCACATGTATCTTGTATTTCCCTCAATGAACATTTCATTTCCAGAACTTTTGCTTAATTTTTTAACGATATTCATCTCCTTGGTAAATATCTCATTTCCATACCATATACTTAATTGATTTCCTCATTTCTTTGTGTCGGTTTTTGGATTTCTCTTTCATCTCACTGACATTCTTTTCAAAAAAATCAATATTTGAATTACTTTATCTAGTGTTTCAAGGAATACTTTTTGATTGGAATCTGTTGCTGGACAGTTGTTGTGGTTCTTTGCTGGCATCATATTTTTCTGCTTTTTCATGTTTCCTATGTCCTTCCGTTGATATATATGCATCTGACATAGCAGTTGCTTGTTCCAGTTGTTTGAAATTGTTTTTGTAGGGGAGAGTTTTTTCATTAGGATATACATATGTTGTTGATTAAGATATTTGACTTTGATTTTGAGTGCCTGCGGTAGTGTGATGTTCATATGACTTCCTCAGTAATACACAGAGTGAATAATCTCTGTGATTTCATCAGTGACTTAGGATACAGTTATTATTTGTGGCTATGATGAAGTATAACTGAGAACTTGGGAGGCAAACTGAACCAGTCTTTTGGCCCCAGTGGTAGCAGCAATAGGATGGATGTGCCTGTGTTTAGGTCCCAGAGCAGCTTACACTGGCTTCAGTATTAGCAGGCTCTGGAGGGCTGATTCTTTGGTCTCCTGGTGGCTTGCATAGAGTAGATGGAGTAGCGGACAAAGCTTGTAGGTGGGTTCTTTAGGCCCTTGGACAGCTGGAGTGGTGTGGGTGATGGCAGTAGTGGTAGTGGAACAACTACTGAGACCCAAGTGGTTTGTGTTTGTGCTGTTTGAGGCTGCGATGGATTAGGCTAGTTCTCAGTCTTATACTTACTATCACAGGGTACTAAGTGTTGTCGTAATTGTGCATAAGAGAGCTTGGTCTTCCCTGTTTCTCCCCAAGTTGGGTGGTGGCTCCAGATGCATCACCTCAAACTTGGCCTAAGGGTGCCACACAGCCCATCATTAAATTCAAAATGGTTCCATCCATGGGCTTGTGACCTGGGACAATGGGGCCCCTGCCAGGCAATTTGCATTAGCAAAAAGCTGTGAGGAGTGCAGTTCACTCACATCTGCAATCTCACAGCAATCCACTGCAGGGCAGTGGAATTTGTTCTAGTTATTCATAAAATAGCCTGGTTTCCTTGTGCCTCCTTGACTAGAGCAGCTACAGGTGAATCAGCCTGAATTCAGACCAAAGGGGAACTGCACTCTAGTGTTAAACTCTTAAAATGGCACCTTGGTCCTGGACCAGACAGTGAATGGCACCTTCCAAGTAAACAACATGGGCAAGAAGAGATGCAGGCTCTCACACCTCAGTCTCAGTAGAAGCTTGCAGCAGGGTGGCTTCCCGGGGTGTGTGGCAGTGCCTGGTTTCTCTCTGGAGCATCATGGTGGCCGCCACTGTGTCTGAAAATCCCTAGCAACCAGGCTTTCAAAATAGCTCTCAGCTGAGGCTACATACCAGGCTTGAAAGCCTGATTTTATGTGGGTTCCCCTTTTTGGAGCAATGTCTCTGTAATCTTTAGGCAACTCCCTATGTAAGGTTCAAGGGCCTACTAAGTCAAGTGTTTCTCCATAGCCAAGATGGTAAAAGCCCATTTCTCAGGCCTAGGGGTTTTTCTCTTTCTGTTTCCCCAAGTCTAGGAGCCTCTCTCCGATGTCATCAGCCCGTGTGGGGAAGCTGCCTCAAACTCTCTCCTTACTTCCTTCTTGTGCTTTCCATCTCTTCTCTGGGGAATCCTAGCATTCTGTCCTAGACAATTACTTACTATTCTGGTTTCTCTCCATGTAGGAGGCACATGCTACCTGTGTCTAGTCAGGCATCTTGTTGTTAAATATTTTGAATATTATGCCTACTTTCTTCCATCTGTTCATTCAACCAGCATTTATTTGTTAACATCTTGCTATGTGAATAAAGTCTAGTTGGCACTAGATTTTTAGTGGTTACACAAATGAATACCAGATATAGCTGCTGGCCTTATTGACATAATAATACCATGTGCCAAGATTTTGCAAAATGTTTATTATGTTACTTAACCTTCACAGCCCTTCTATAATGTACACACGGGATTTTATTTCAGTTTAATATTGAGAAAACTGACGCACTAAAACTTAAGAAATTCACCTAAGATAACCACATTTTCTGGTTCTTAAAGATTTCCCTATTTCTGAAAATGCCTTCAATAGGTTGTTACTATTACTTCCTAAATTATAATAATCTGTCATTAAATGTTGCATTTAGGAAACTTCTGAATTTAAAATCAGAAGTTTTACTCCAACTAATTTATTTCTGAATGTCCTGATAATAGAGACATAGGTCTGGTTCCTAGGCCAGAGTGGAAAAATATTCCCACTCCCAAATGACGGTTCAGGACTTTACTTTCCTCTTGAATTCAGGTGTACTGACCTGACCCATTCCCAGAAAAGACCTTTCCTTATTGTCACACAATAGATGACAGAGGTACTAGGGGAAAATCTTTCCAACTTTAACTCCAGGGCAAAAAAATGTGAGTACATTTTCTGGTATTCTTAACAAAGACCGTAGGACTTAACCTGCTGTTATTTAATCTGGCTTGATTTAAATCCGCATGTGTCCATCTTGATCCACATAAACTGAGACTGTTTGATTGGGGAGGAGCATCCCCTAATACAAACTGAGGGGTTTTCTAGAAGCCAGATACCTCTGTGTAGGCAAGCACAAATGAATGCCACACAGGGGAACCTGAGGTTCACCTGCCCCCGCAAGCTGGCCTCAGAGGATTCCCCCTTTTCTAGAGGATTTCTGTCTGGAAGTCCTGAGCAGCCCCAACATTCAGGGATGGCTTGGTGAAGGGAAGTAGTGAGAGAAAACACAATTGAAACCTCTGAAACACAAGAAAAGACCACAGGAAGCAGTGATGGCGCACACACCGCTCTGAGTACATGTCAGAGAACTTGAAGCTGATTTGAAGCTTCCTGCCCGTACTCACTCAGGCATTATGACTGTCATGGACAACTGGCTTTCCACTCCCTGAGGATTCTCTCTGGCTGCCAGAGCCTTCTCTCCCCAGGTCCCTTGAAGGGCCAGAGTGTTAACGCCTGTAGAAGCAGCCCCCATCCAGTGATCCCTCCTGTGAGATGGCCCTCAGTCACATTTGTCACACTTCACTCCCAGCTTCATCCCAGTGGGGACTACTGCTCCTCTACAGCCTGCCTCTGGGGTCACCTCCCAAATAAACCACATGTCCTTGACCCTTTCCTCAGGGTCCTCAAATGCCACATAGACCATGATTGCATAGAATCCAGGCTTATTTTTGGAAAATACTTATTGTTCATTATCAAATGCTTCTTACCTAAGCATAAAAAGTAAAGGAGAAGAGCATGCATGATTGCCCTTCTAGATGTACACATACCATACATGTGTACTTCCACACACATGCACACATATACACACATAATAGTTACAAGTATAATCTGTTTTAAGTTTGCTTATTTTATATTGAGATATAAGATTGTACTTGTTGTATACAATATGGTGTTTTAAAGCGTACATGCACTGTAGGATTCTTAAATCTAGCCAACTACTAAATGTCATTATGGTATGTAGAATCATTTTTTTTTTTGTGGTGGTGAGAACACTTAACATTCATCATCTTAGTGCTTTTTAAGAAAACAATATATTGTCATTCACTATAGGTCACAATGCTGTATAATATATCTCATTTCTCTTATTTACCTATAAATATACATCCTTTGACAAACATATCTTCAATTCCTCCTCCTTCCAAACCACCTCAGCCTCTGGCAAGCACCACTATACTCTCTACTTCTATGATACCAGCTTAGATTTCACATTGGCATGAGATCACACAGTACTTGTCTTTTTGTATCTGGCATATTTCACTTAACATATTTCATTCAGGTTCATCCATGTTGTTGCAAATGACAGGATTCTGTTCTTTTTATGGCTGAATAATATTCCATTGTGTATATACACCATATTTTCTTTATCCTTCTATCCATCAATAGACACTTAGGTTGATTTCATATCTTGACTATTGTGAATAGTGCTGTGATAAACATGAGAGTGCAGATTTATTTTCAGCATAATGATAGCGGGTCTGCTGGATCATATAAGGTAGTTCTACTTTTACTTTTTTGAGGACACTCCACATTATTTTTCGTAATGACTATACTTATTTTCAGTTCCACCAGCAATGTTTTAGAGTTCCCTTTTTCACATCCTTGTCAACATTTGCCATATTTTTGTCTTTTTGATAACAGCTATTATAAGGAGGTAAGGTAATATTTAATTGTGGTTTTGATTTCCATTTCACCAGTGTTGAAATGTGATTTTGATTTCCATTTCACCAATGTTGAAATGTTAGTGATGTTGAGTTTTATTTTTTATATACCTGTTGGCTATTTGTATATTTTCTTTTGAGAAATATCTATTTAGGTCTTTTGTTCATTTTTAAAACTTAGTTATCTATTTCTGTGCTATTGATGCATTTGAGTTTCTTAGATATTTTAGATATTAACTTTTTATGAAATGTAGAGTTTACAAACATTTGATCTCATTCTGTAGGTTGTCTCTTCACTCTGTTGATTATTTCCTTTGCTGTGCAAAAGCTTTTTAGCTTGATACAACTGCATCTGTCTATTTTTACTTCTGTTGCCTGTGCTTTTGGGATAATATCCAGAAAATCATCGCCTAAGCCAACATTATAAAGTTTATCCTCTAAGTTTTCTTCCAGTAGTTTCATAGTTCTGGGTCTTACATTTAAGTCTTTAATTCATTTTTAGTTTTTTTAAATATGATGAGAGATAAGGGTCAAATTTTATTTTTCTGCATGTGAATATTCAGTTTTATTTATTAAAGAGACTGTCCTTTCTCCATTGTGTTTTCTTAGCATGTTTGTTGAAAATCAGTTGGCTGTAAATTCAGCGGCTTATTTCTGGGTTCCTAATTCTGCTCCATCGGTCTGTGTATCCATGGGTGTGCTAGCACCTCTCTCCCACTTTGTCATTCGATTGGTATATTTAATACAGGATACTTTTCTCTTTCATGTTTTTTGTGAAGGTTGATTATGTTGGATAAAATTCAAGTTGGGAGTGAATTCTACATCTGAGTTGATGCAAGGCAAGACCAGATTATACGGACTGGAGTGGAGAAAAGAAAAAAAACCTGAGAATGTGAAGATTTAGAAATAAGTGAAAAATTCTTGAAAAACTCCAATCTTTAAAGATCTTGAAAATTGTGACATAAAAGCCAAAAATCCCTAGGAGTAAAGCTAGACCCCATTAATGTATGACCTATATGTAGAAGACACAGAAAGGCTTATCGGTGTTCTTAAATTTACATGATTGTATCAGATGAGAGATACTGAGTCATAGCCACTTTACCAGCTCACCTTTCCCTTCTCAGACACCCTTGGTTCAGGAGTAGACTCCATAGTCAAGGTTTCCCAGTTCCTTGACACACCATTAAGATGATGGTGAACAGGTGATTGCAAAAGATGGTACCACCCACACTGGGTAGTGCTCTTGCTAACTCACACATAGCAGTGGGGAAGGTCAGACAGCCTTGAGATTTTCTCACTGTGATACTGGCCATGAGCATGCAGAGGCACATCACACTGAAAAGAGAGGAAACAACATTTCCAACCTCACACCCTGTGACAAAGGTGAAATCTGGCATAGGGTGACTGAACTGCAGAGCTGAAGGGCAGAGGGGCACACGGAAGTGAAAGGAGAAGGAATCTCCTGAATTTCAGTTTCTAGGAAAGAACCAGCACCCAGATAAATACCAAAAAAGCAGAAACATAAGACTTCAAATAAGGAGAGCCTCCAGAAGCGGGTGCAGGGTTGGGAACTTCCCTACCAGAGTGAAGGCAAGCCATCCTCCCAGAACAGAGACCCTGCCGAGAAAGACATCTCAGTTCCTGCTCCAGAAAAGACAGTCTCTTTGAAAAAGTAAATCCAGAAGAGACAGGCTCTTTGACAAAGGATCTGGCCTCTGTTGCCACAGAACTGCCCTAGGAGAACAGGGAAATGAAAGCAAGTTGCCCTGAAACACAGCAATGTCAGCCCTTAAGCAGAGCCCAGGCCCTGTCCAACCAGACTGGACTAGGGATTGTAGGAACAGTGAAGGTCACATACTCCCAAAAGAGAAAATCAAAAGTCTGGGTAGGCTAGGACCTGTGTTCTGAATTAGTGGGAGGAAAATCTTTGTTTCTGATTCTCTAGGTGGAAATACCTGACATGGCACTCAGGTCTTCCTTTCCTTCCTGAAGAATTATTCTGCACTGTTATCAGTTATTTATAACTTACAAAGTTCCATAATAGCTCTCAGGAAAACAGAATAAGATAACACAGAAAGATTTGCTTCAGGCCGTGTACAGTTTTCACTGCAGCTCAGAATTTTTCCCATAGTCTCTCCCCTTATAAGGAAAACAAAATCAAACAAACAAACAAACAAAACCCTCATAGAACGATGTTTTTATTTGGTCACAAAATAAGGCTACCAGTTTCATTAGTTCTGACCTGGTTATTTACCTAAGAGCAGAAAGACTGCTAACTTTCTATACAGGCCTTAAGTTGCCTCCCTGGATATTTTTGTATGGAATCTCAGATTGGACTTTTTTATTCCTCTATTGCTATCCTCAAGCTAGGAAGACAAGCCCAAGAAATTATCTCCACTAGATTTCACTTACAAATAATATAAATTTTGGCAAGTTCTTCCCTTTTCAGGTTCCCCAGAATGCGCCATTTCCTAGACTATCTGGGAGTGGCTTTTGTTACCACCTGTAAATCTGGATCCTATAAGTGAGATACCAGGCTACTGTTTCCGGAAGGGCTTTGTAAGAAAGAGCTTTGTCTTAGAAGTGGCGTGGTCAAACCTGAATAAAAGAGCATCATTTTTTAATATGACATTCTGGTAAGTTTGGGTTGTATAACCAACTTTCCAATTGTATCCTGAAAAGAAGAAAGACAAATTTTTAATGAACTTATGCAAATAACTACACTGCCATGAATAGGAAGGAGACTCATTTAGAGTTCCTGGGTTTCTGGATGTCAGGGAAAATGTATTATTTAGAAATTTCACTTCAGCTTACCAGTGCAGAGCAAAAAAGAAAGAATTAATATCATAGAAGCAGAGAGTGGAACAGTGGTTACCAGAGGCTGAAGAAAGGAGGGAAGAGGAGAGGATAGGATGAGTTTAGTCCACATGTACAAAGTTACAATTAGACAGGAAGAATAAGTTCCAGTATTATTTTGCATAGTAGGATGATGATGGGTTAATGGTAAGGTATTGTATATTACCAAGTAGCTACAAGAGAGGCTTTTGAATGTCTTCAACACAAAGAATTGATAAATGCATGAGGAAATGGTGATGCTAACTACCTTGAATTGATGATTATGCAACATATATATGTATCAAAATATCAAATTGAACCCTATAAATACATAAAATTATAATGTATCATTTAAAAAAATGTGTTAAAGGAGTGGGTCCCAAACTAAAGGAAAAAATAGAATGTTAAAAAAAGCTTATATTATATTTGACATTGATAGATCTGAGAAGATATAGTTGTTTTATTGAACCAAATTTAACTAATTTGCCGAAGATTTACTTAAATTATGTGAACTTGGATTTTTAAAAAGCTTCTGAATTGGTTTCTTTAAAAATACTTTCTTAATTCAGCACATTTAACACATTAGAAATCAAACATTTTTAATTTTCTTGGGAATTTAGAGATATTCCATTTACACAAGTCTTTATGACTCCTGTAGAATGAGAATGAGGACATGCCGAAGGGTGTGCTATAATTAATGCATGTTTTCCTTTGAAACATGGATTTCTTTCCTATATTATATTCAGGTAGCACTCAGGTCACTTTCTAGGCATGAGATCAATTTGATTCAAAGCTAAGTACAAGAAAATTGAGCTCTGGCTAGGGCTAGATCTCTGAATCTCTCACTCATCACAAGGCTGTGCTTGTTTTAAGTGATTCATGAAAAGAGATACTTTTTTAAAAACCTGAAAACAGTTGCTTTTCTGAATTTTAAAACAAGTAGCCAGAATCCACAGATACAGAGCTGAGTGATCTTTGGGTGAGGTGAAGTCTTTGGAAGGGATTGCTTTGGTAGATACAGTAATGGCTGGAATAAAGCAAAAATAGAGGATTTTTAATAACTGTGGTGTTAATCCGTCTGAGAGGAAACTTTGAACTGAACCATGTCTCATTTCCCATGGATCCTCTGCCTAATACCTGGCTTTATGGTATAATTACAAGCCAAAGAGAAAAATACCCAAAAATGTGCAGTATAAAAAGCTCCTAAAGCCCCCTGTTATACCACTGCCAGTCTTGAAGTCTAGAGGAGTGGGCAAGACAGTGTGTCTCATACTAGCTTCATCCAATATCATCATCTTGCCTTAGCTCCTGAATGCTGGACCTAGCAAAGAACATTGATTCTAGTAATTAAGTTTCTGCTTCATTCTGGCCTCCAAAGTCTTCCTAATAACTTAGTTAAGTAATGTCGATGCTCATCTTCTGTGTTTGAGACCCTACCATGGTTCCCTGTCTTCTACTCCAAATCTCTGTGAACTGTGTGTCTAATTCATCCCATTTCTAATTCCTTTAAAAGCTCAAGGTCTTTTTTATAAACTTGGGCTCACCATTATGTTTCCAGGCTTTTCTAATGTGTTGTGCTAACAAGCGGTGGTACTGGGGTTCTAGCATCTGGATTGTTATTATTTTAGGAGATAGGGTCTCTGTGGCCCAGATTGGAGTACAGTGGCATGAATATGGCTGACTGCAGCCTCAACCGCCTGGGTTCAAGGGATCTTCCTACCTCAGCCTACTGAGTAGCTGAGACTACAGGTGTGCACCACCACACCCAGCTGATTTTTTGTAGAGAAGGATTCCATGTTGGCCAAACTGGTTTAGAATTCCTGGTTTCAAGTGACCCTTCTTCATTCTGCTTCTCTAAATTCAGGCATTACAGGCATAAGCCACCATACTCAGTCCCTGGATTCTTAAATACAAAAGTTTGACCATGATATTTTCATTTTCATATTGTTTATTCTATGGGTAAAAGAGGGGGAAAAGCTAGCACATAATGAATTTCTACTCTGTAGATACTAAATTTTGATAAATCTTTCTCTAGTATATAATCTTATGACTGTTGACATTTCTATTTTAAAACCCAAAGTATTATCAATTAACTGTAAGAAATTCTATAACTTTTAACAACTAAGGAATAATCTAAAGTATTCAGGAACATTAGTCTAGCCAAAAAGTACACTTCAGTCAGAAATCATGTATGCCTTTGCCCAAACCAGTGAGACATGTTATTTTTTAGTCACTGTGTCAGATTATTATTAATAATAATTACCCCAACCAAAATACATTGGCTAAAAGAATGATACATTTAATAATTGTATGCAAACAACTTTCTGGATCTCACCTCTAAGTTGTCATAGTGCCGCTTTGCTTTCAAATTGCCATCAACAAATTATACTTAATGTAGTAACTCAAGTTATTAACAATTAACTTGATTGTTACCTCTTAATGCAAATGCAAGTTAAATTTTCATTCTGTGGGAAAACTGAATGAGAGCCTAACCACTTATTACACTGATAAGTTACCATTTTCAGTGTTAAATCATGGCCCATGGGGCAGTGCAATTGTCAAAATAATAGTAAAACACTGGAAATGAAGGGCTGGATTATTTTCCATTGGGGATAAATATTGAAGTCTGTTACAACTTAAATGAATAATCATCTGTATATATTTCTATACCTATCTATCCCAAATTGATAACACAGTATATTATTATTGTTACTGAAATGGGAAATCCCTTTGTCCCCCTCACAGGGCATGCAGTGGGTGTATGGCTCCATTCTTCAGTGCCCCACTGTGCAAACTTCTAGGGGAGCATACAGACAGGCAGGCTGGGGGCTCCGACCCCATGGCATTGTGTAGGGGTGAATGTTTACAGCTCCAGAAGCCCCAGTGGATGTGTGTTACAGGATGCTCTTCTTTTTGTTTTACTGTCTGTAGACAGCTTGTGTTAACCGGCTGGATTAGGCCCTCTACTTTGTCACAAGGACAGAGGGCTTTCTGTATCCTGGGTTTTTGCCTTGGTGTACTGGAAGAATCGAATCACACCTGGGCTGAGAGAATGAGTGTGAGGTTTTATTGAGTGGACGTATCTCCGGGAAGTCAGAAGGGGATGGAGTAGGAAGAGTTCCCCCTGGAGTCGGGCTGCTCAGCGGCCTGATCTCTTCCGACTGCCCCAGCCAAACTCCACTCCTTCTGCTTCTGTCTGCCAGTCTGTGACCTGCCATGGTGCCGGTGCCTGTTGGTGCACTGCTCTCGATGTTAAGCCACCTGTGTGTCCACCTGCTTAGTGCCTGTTGGTGCACTGCTCTCAATGTTAAGCCACCTGTGTGTCCACCTGCTCGGTGCCTGTTGGTGCACTGCTCTCGATGTTAAGCCACCTGTGTGTCCACCTGCCCGGTGCCTGTTGGTGCACTGCTCTCGATGTTAAGCCACCTGTGTGTCCACCTGCCCGGTGCCTGTTGGTGCACTGCTCTCGATGTTGAACCACCTGTGTGTCCAACTGCTCGGGTCTCAGAGGGTTTTACAGGCACAGGATGGGGTCGTGGCAGGCCAAGGTGTTCTTGCGAAATGCAATATTTGGGCACCAAGGCGGGAGGGTGTGTCTTCATCTAGGTCCACAGGCACAGGCCCAGGGTGTGAAGCCCTTGCCAGGGATCTACCCTTCTCTTCCCAGCACTTCCCTGCTCCCTCTTCCGTATCACTACTGTGCACTTAAAAAATGGAAAGGTGAGAGTCATAAGAGTTTCAAGTCAGCTTTATTGCGTTATAACTCAGAATAATAAGTGTGGTCCAAAGTTTCAGGATAGAAAGGCAAAACCAATACTGTAAAAACAAGAAAGATTTAGAAATCTATCACTGTCTATTCAGCTCTATCAGAGCCACTCATGAAGCCCAAGGTTATAAACAGAACAGGATTTAGGAGAATATTTAAAACCCGTTCTCCTGAGGAAGACAAGCCACAGAGAGAGACCCATGGGGCACTGAGGTCCATAAATACTTCAAGACAGGTCATGACGACATCAGAGATTAGTTCTCTGATGATGAGAGGCACCTAGGCAAAAGCCACCTCATGGGAAAAAGCAATGAGGCAGGACTGAAGGCAACACTTTCTAGAATAACCAGGAAGCAAGTTATACCTAATTCAGGTAATATTAGCTTCATAAAACTGAAAATATGACTGCTTCTGGAGCCAGCAAACTGGTTTGGGCTTCTGTTCTGTGTCTTACTAGACCTGAGGAATTATGCCAGTGGCCTAACCTGAGACTCAGTTTCTTCGTCTGTAAAATGTCAGTATTAATTTGTATGCTTTTTACAACATTGTTCTCACATTCAATTTAAACATAACCCTCAATTATTTTTCTTTCTTTTCTATTTGTAGAGATTTAGAGAGCACGAGTGCAGTTTTGTTACATGGATATGTTGAGTAGTGGTGAAGTCTGGGCTTTTGGTGTAGCTGTCACTCCAGCTGTGTACATTGTACACATTAAGTGATTTCTCGATCCTCACCCCTCTCCCAACCTCCTGCCCTTCCCACCTCCCCCGCTTCCAAGTCTCCTATGTCTATTGTTTTATACCTTATGTCCATGTGTACACATTATTCACCTACACTGAGAATAACTAAGACAGTTAGAATGAATTTAAACACAGAGAGGCCGGAGTCAAGGAAAACAGGAAAGAATTTATGTTTGTGTGAGGGCAGTTAGAATAGATAGGAACAGGCAGCTATATGAGATATGGCAAAGAACAGATTATAGCTTATCTTCAAGGAATGTATACCATAGAAAACTTACCATTTCTCATGAGCAATTTGAACAGAAAATAAAAGTTCCACTAATAGCATGATGAATAATAAAATAGTGGTATAAACATACAAACAAATATTATGTAATAGTGAGAATTTAAAAACCTCAACTATCACTACTTGGAACAACGTGAGCATGTATCACAAGCATCATGGTCAATGAAAGAAGCCAGACACAAAAGAGCATATAATCTAGAAACCATTCCTACAAATTTCAACAACAGATACAGTAATACCAGCAAGGATAAAATTATTAATGAATGTCTTCTGTGAAAATTTATCAAGCTGTAGATGTATATTTTTGCACATCTCTCCATGTATGCTATACTTCAATGATTCCTTTTTCCCTTGGAAAAGCTACAATATATGGAATTCTTCCTTTATGCCAGATATTGTTCTCACTACTTCAGGTACATGGTCTTTTGAATGCCTTCAACCAACTTCAGATTAGGTTCATGTATTGATCCCATTTTTATTGACACAATGGACAACTTAATTTAATGATCCTAAACAAAATCATACAGCTGTTTGCAGCGGAGCTGTGATTCCAGTTTCAGTTTGAGTGACCATAAATCCAATGTTCTTAGCCACTGTGCTGCATTGCTACAGGTCAAAATGCCTCTGAAGATTATTGCGAAAATCAGATTAATTTTTAATTCTTTCCAAAGGTGTTTTGTGTTTGAAATAATGGAAGGGTATGAATCAATAAATATTCCCATAATGGGAGTCCTAAGAACTACAGTAAAACAAAGACCAAGCGCTTTGTCCTTGGCTCTGTATTTGCAAACAGAACCTGGAGTTAAGTCTTCAGGATACCTGAACCCTGGGTTAGAAGATTAAAGAATAATCACCCTAACTAACCCAAGTTAAAAAAAGAAAAATAATTTTTAATGTATAAGTTTTCTAAAATATGATTTTCATAAATATTCCACGAATATCTATGATCTGTATAGAGAAATATACTTTGGGATCTACTTTTAAGAGAAATTTATAGCAAGTTCATGTGCACTGACAAAATGTCATTTTCTTAAGAGATGTACTTTTATTTTGCAAGTTTCCAGCAATTTAAAACCTTTACTTTTTTGGCTGGCAGCATTCTCATTAATCATTGTTTATCCTTCTAACCTATTCTTTGTTTTGTATGACTGAAATGAATGCTTGAATGATTAGTTCTTTCCTTCAATTTACATACAGAAAGGGAAGAAATCTTTGTATATAAACTCTTTGCTAATCTTTTCCTTGGCACTGTGGTTAGCACTCCATGAACGTCTTATTAAATACAGGTTAGGAAAATTAAAAAGGAAAAAGAGAGACCCTCTTGTCGCAAGAGAGGTTTTTACTATAGTGTCTGTTACAACATGGTAAACTGCGGTAGCATCTTTTTACTTCTAAGTCCCATTTAAAGGGTTGTCAATGTCTAAGGGTGATTTTGCTTCTGAGGACAGATATTCTAAAGACTGAACAGTTTCGCATTGTATTAGGTAAATATTTTGAGCCTTGTAGTTCCCCCATAGTAGCATGTAAGTTTATAATATTCTCTCATTTTTTTAAGAAAGACATTTTCCACTTCACCCGTGTTCTTTTCTCTCTACCTTCTTTTGTATGCAAAAAGATGTGCTTATATATGTAAATTTAATTTTATGCCTTAAATTTACTGTTATATTTCATAAATAAGTAGCAATTGGAAATTAGCAAAAACAATACAGTGTTAATGAGTTATTATTTAATTTTGAAAGACAGCTGTGGAATATCTAAATTCTATTTTAGCATAAGTCATTGCTTCTCCGCACAAATGCCTAAAAAAATTTATGCACAAAAAAAGTGCAAAGAAAAATAAAACTACCTTATATTTTTAGCTGGATATTTGCTAGGTTTAAGTAAAAATAAGTTGTATAGATAATCATATTTACCAAAGCTCTCCTCTATTATGTAAATCCATTGAGATATGCTTTTCAGTTTAAGCCTACTAGAATTAGAGTAAAAGGACTCAAAAACATATAAAGCAAGGCAAAATATTTTCTCTTGTGTGAAATTTGTTCATTGTTTCCAAAAAAAATTCATTAAACAAGTATTATGTGCCTGACAGCTTTCTAAGTATGAGGATTCATTAGGAAATAGAATAGATGTGCTCCCTCCCCTTAAGGATTCATTTTTTATTCGCCAAGAAGAGCACCTTAAATAAACCAAGAAATACATAAATATGATCATCTCAGATTGTGAGAGTAGTCATGTAGAAGACAATAAGAAGATAGAGAATGATGGGATGAGAAAGAGGATAATTAAGGTTTTAATTAGGTTGTTTCTTTAGGTAATTTGTTCAGAGAAAATTGCTCTGAAGAGGTGACATTTAAAATAAGTACTGAACATTAAGAGGGAGCAGGATATTTGAGGCAGAGGTGATCAACTGAGGATAAAGATTTCAAAGGAAAGAAAGGCCAGTGTGGATATTCAGTAGAACAGAATCTACTCATTGGTGCCTTTTAGAGAGTTTGGGTTGTATTCTGAATATAATGTAAGGTTTCTGATATATGAATCATTGGATCTGATTTGTTTTTGGAAAGGTGACTGGGTGCTGTGTGGAGAATGTATCTGGTAAGAGGTGATAAAAACAAAATTAGAAAAAGTTGTACAAATAATTTTTGTGAAATATAAATGAAATATATGGAATTGCATTCTCTCATCTCTCCAACATAATTGGGAAAAGATTCCAATTAATCGATATTTTGATTAGTTGGGAACTCACATGCATTTTAAATAAAGTTAATTCTCTTTTAGTAAAAAACCACAAGAGCAAAATTGTACTTATCATTATACAGGTATATCTTGAAGATATTATGGACTCGGTTCCAGACCACCAGAGTAAACTGAATATTGCATTAAGCAACTCATATGAACTCTTTGGTTTTCCAGTGCATGTAGAAGTAATGCTTACACTATACTGCAGTCTATTAAGTGTGCAATAGCATTATATATATATTTAAAAGTAAATACCTTAATTTAAAAGATCTTTATTGCTAAAGATTACTGATGATCATCTGAGCCTTCAGGGAGTTGTAATTATTTTGCTGGTGGATGGTCTTGCCTCCGTGAGTGCTCACTGATCAGGGTGGTAGCTGCTGAAGGCTGGTAAAATAGGACAACAATGAGTCTTGCCACATCTCTTGACTCTTCCTTTCATGAAAGATTTCTCTATAGTATGCAGTGCTGTTTGGTAGCATTTTATCCAGAGTACAACTTCTTTCAGAATTGGAGTCAATCCCCTCAAACCTTGTTGCTGCTTTATTAGCTAAGTTTATAGCATATTCTAATTTCTTTGTTATCATTTCAACAATATTGACAACATCTTCACCAGGCATAGATTCCATCTCGAGGAACTATTTCTTTGTTCATCCATGAAAAATGCCTCCTTATCTCTTAAAGCTTTATCATGAGATTGCAGCAATTCAGTGGCATCTTCAGGCCACACTTCTCATTTTAGTTCTCCTCTTTCCACCACATCTGCAGTGACTTTCTCCACTAACGTCATGAAGTTCCCAAAGTCATTCATGAGAGTTGGAGTCAACTTCTTCCAAACTTCTGTTAATGTTGATATTTTGATCTCCTCCCACGAATCATTAATGTTCTTAGACATCTAGAATGACAAATCCTTTCCAGAAGGTTTTCAATTTATTTTACCCAGGTCCATTACAGAATGGATTTCTTAAATCGTAGGACTCAGAAACCAAAATTACTCCTTGATCCATGGGCTACAGATTGGATGATGTTCTAGGAGCACAAAAAAAAAACCCCAAAACAAAACAATACCATAAATCTTCGTGTACATCTCTGTCAGATATCTTTGGTGACCCTTTGCATTATCAATGATCATTAGTATTTTTGAAATTAATCATTTGTTCTGAGCAGTAGGCCTCAGCAGTAATCATAAAATATATGGTAGTCCCTGCTGTGAAGACACGTGCTTTGTTAGTCAGAGTAAATTCAGCATAATTCTTAAGGGCCCTCGTATTTTCAGACTGGTATATGACCATTGGCTTCCATTTAAAGTCACCAGCTACACTGGCTCCTAACTAGAGCATTAGCCTGTCCTTCAAAACTTTGAAGCCAATAATTGACTTCTCCTCTTTCGCTATGAAAGGCCTAGAAGGCATCTTCTAATAGAAGGCTATTTTTGTCACCATTAAGTTTGTTCAGTGTAGTCACTTTCATCAATTATTTCAGCAAAATCTTCTAGGTAATTTTCTGTAGCTTCTACATCAGCATTTATTGATTCATCTTGCACTTTTATGTTACGGAGATGGCACCTTTCCTTAAACCTCTTTAACCAGACTCCACTAGCTTCAAATTATGCTTCTCCTGTTTTCTTGCCTCTCTCAGACTTAATAGAATTGAAGAGAGTTGGGGTCAGGCTATGGTTTAGGCTTTGGTTTTTAAGGAAACATGTCTGGTTTGACCTTCTATCCAGACCACTCAGATTTTCTCCATATCAGATACAAGGCTGTTTCACTTTCTTATTGTTTGTGTGTTCATTGGAGCGGCACCTTTAATTTTCTTTAATAACTTTCTGTTGCACTCGCAACTTGGCTAACTGTTGGGCTGACAAGGTCTAGCTTTCAGCCTGTCTCAGTTTTCAACATGCCTTCCTTACTAAGCTTAATCATTTTCTAGCTTTTAATTTAAAGAATGGGACATGCAACCCTTTCTTTTACTTGAAGACTTAAAGGCCATTGTATGGTTACTAATTGGTCTATTTTCAACATTGTTGTGTCTTAGGGAACAGGGACACCCAAAGAGAGGGATAGAGATGGGAGAACAGCTTCAGTAGAGGAGTCAGAACACACAACATGTATTGATTAAGTTTGTCTTCTTGCCAAGCATAGTTGCTCATTCTGGTAATTCCAGCTACTCCAGAGGCTGAGGTAGGAGGATAGCTTGAGCCTAGGAGTTTGAGGCTGTAGTGCTCTGTGATCATGCCAGTGAAAAGCCACTATATTCCAGCCTGGGCAACATAGTTAAACACCATTTCTTAAAAAAAAAAAAAAAGAGTGAGAGAGAGAGAAAGAAATGTTTGCCTTTTTATATGGGTACTATCGGTTGCACCCTCAATTACAAGATTAATATCAAAGAGCACTGATCACAGATGATCACAACAGATATAATGATAATGTGAAAGTTTGAAATATTGGAAATATTTCAATAATTACCAAAATATGAAGCAGAGACACAAAGTCAGCACAAGCTGTTGGGAAAACTGTAATGACAGACTGTCTCAACACAGGGTTACCACAAACCTTGAATTTGGAAGCACTATAAAGTGAGGCACAATAAACTGAAGAATTCCTGCAATTCTGTAATCAGCTGTTGATGAGTTAAAAGTTACTTTAAAATCTTATGTACTTAAATTGCTTGTATAGATCAGTTAAAAAAATCATTGTTGAAAAATATTCTGTTTTGAATGACAGTAAAATTATCTTAAAGAAGGCCAGTGAGGCCTTGCTATTTGAGCACAGGCCTACTTTGAATAAAACAGATTCTGTTTATCAGATCTTCAAATTAAATACCTTTATAATATCCTTTCTGCATCTCATGGTAAATAAGAAAGTCAAAAGAAAATGCTTGTGTTATCCAGATGATGAAAAATGCCTATTAAACAAGCATGTTTATTTGTTTATAGTAAGCTCTTATAATGTGCCAGGCCCTGTAGTAATTACATAAGCATGACCTCATGAAATTTTCTGAACAATCTTATAAAAGACATTATTTATTCATTTTAGGAATGAGGAAGCTGAAACTTAGAGATTCAAATAAGTTGCTTAAATCGCGTAACGTTCAATTGGCAGACATAAGATTCATCCCAGACAAAAAAAATTAAAGGCGAAAATTTCTGTTAAAAGAAAGTTTTAAATTAAAATGATGTCAATAATCATCAATAAATCAATGTCTTTTATGGGATTCATACATTGCTACCAAATTTTTATAATTCTAGTAATTTCTTTTACTAGCTTGGAGGAAAATAAAACAAGGATTGACTAGGGTGATATTCCAGTGACTATAAAAGTAATGGGGCTGGTCATGGTGGCTCATACCTGTAATCCTGGCACTTTGGGAGGCTGAGGCAGGAGGATTGCTTGAGGCCAGGAGTTGGAGACCAGCCTGGGCAAAATATCAAGACCTCATCTCTACTTAAAAATAAAAAAGAAAAATAAATGAAAAGCATAAGGAGCAATTAGAAAAGTACAAAGTACAGATAGATATAAAAGATTAGATTTTATTTCAAGTGTTTTCATCTTGGAAAGTAAATTCAAATGTTCTAGAGCTGTACTGCTCAATTTGGTAGTCACTAACCACATGTGGGCACTGGACACTTAAAATTTGATTAGTCCAAACTGATATGTGTTGAAAGCCTAAAACACACACTGGATTTAAAGACTTCAAGTCAAAAATGTAAATATTTTGTTAGCTAATGATATGGATGGCATGTTGAAATGATAATATGTTGATTACTGAACTAGATAAAAGATATTTCTAAAATAAATTTTATCTATTTTGACTTACTTTAATCTGTCTACTAAAAATTGTTAAATGACATATGTTGCACACATTTGTGATTGACATTATGTTGCTGTAGGATGTTGCTTGTCTAGGGGATTTTCTCTGTTCCATCCAGAGCCTGAGTGTCTGATAATATCAATAGAAAATTGTTTTCTGTTATCTTTTGACAATATTTAATAGATAAGCTTAAAAACAAAAAGGGTTTTAAAGAGTTCCAAGGGATTGATTCTTGTTTCCTGCATTTCCCATGGCACTAAATAAATTGTGTTCAAGTAATATCATGACTCAAAAGTGAATTTTATAATAATGAGTTTTATGGTGTTTAAAGGTGAATGAATAGCTTCCATTTTCACTTCAAGGTCGAAGCTCACACAATAAAAAGCAAATTTCTAAGGTAAGAAGAGTTATTAAGCTTAAAATCTTATAAAATTCATTTTGCTGAGAAGGATAGAATTGAGAACTTGAAATGCTAAGGGGGTGGGGGAACAAAACCAAAAAATGATAGGTTGCCTTTCTCAGAACATTGCCAAGTTAGAAATTTGATCTTATTTCTCTTAGGAACTGTATGCAAACTTTGTGAAACAGTGTTCATTCTACTGTGTGACATCTACATGACCTAACACATTATTTATTATTCATTGATCAAATCGACACATTTGTGTCATCACTTTTCTTACTGAACCAAGACTTAAGAAAAAAATGAAGTAAGATTTTAGCTCCTGTCTCTGCTTCAGGAACTTAATGTTTAATTTCCAGCAGTGAGGATTATTGAGTTTCAGTCACATTAAAATCTAATAGTGCTTTTTCAACATGCCTCGTTTCTTCTCCAGATCAGTTCAGGGTAGGTTTGCCTTGGAGAACAACATGCGGAGTTTTTGGAAGTGACAAATACACAGTTGAGGGACATTAATCACATGAAATTTAAAAGACATTTCCTTCTGGCCTTAAAGTCTTTGGTCTGGAACAAATGGAAGTCAAAATCTCTCAGTCTGAAGTGTTGGAAAATGATCAGAAATTTGAGTGAGTGACCAAGCATCTTTTGTATGTGAATCTGTCTGTGCATGTTATTAAGAAGAAGAGCCTTTTAAAACTTTCTGTCAAACTCACACTTGAATACAGTTTACCATTTCAAAGGGGAGATTCTTAATCAGTGACAATGAAACACCTTTGAAGGACTTAGACAATTCCTAAACCTTGATGAATAAAGTTTAAGTTTTATTTCCAATTCCCTTGACTGCACAGACATCAGTTTTAGATATGTAGTCCTTATTTGGTAATACAAATCTCAGAAATAACTATGACAATTATAGAACTGATTCATTCCAGCTCCTTTAAACTTTTAGATCATCAGAAAGTTAATCAAATACTAACCATGAAATAAGAAGTATCCTACTCTTGGAAGTTTGTAGGAGTAATTACTTTCAAGATATTTCCTTAGAAAAAAGAACATAGTTGGGAAGATTGGCATAGAGGAACATACACATTTAATATGTTTTAATAATTATCCATACCAAAACCCTGTTGTTATAACTTATTATGACTCTTATAAAATGTAATATTGGATTTTTATTCATTATTGAAATGTGGGATATTTAAAAGAAAAGAGAAATAACTTGGAGATTAACAATGATTTTTTTCATTAGACAAAAGTACTATATGCAAAATTTTTTAAATGAAAAAATTAGACTACATTGTCTTTATAAATTTTATTAACAAACACCATTAACAATAGCCAAGATTTGAAAACAATTCAAGGGTCATTACTAGAGAAATGAATAAAGAACATATACACAACGGAGGACTATTCGGCCATAAAATAATGAGATTCTGGCATTTACAACATAGATGAAACTGGACGTAATTGTGTTAAATGAAATAAGCCAGGCAAAGAAAGACACACTTTACATATTCTCACTTATTTGTGGGAGCTAAAATTTAAAACAACTGAACTCATTGAGATAGAGAATGGAACAATTGCTACCAGAGGCTGGAAAGGGTAGTGGGGTTGGGGAGAGTAGAGATGGTTAATGGGTACAAAAATATTGTTCAATAGAATGAATAAGATCATGTCTGATATCAAAACAGGCTGACTATAGTCAGCAATAATTTATTGTACATTTAAAAATAACTAAAAGTTTAATTGGATTATTTGTAAAACAAAGGATAACTACTTGAGGAGATGGATACCATTTACCCTGATGTGATTATTGCACATGCCTGTATCAAAATATCACATGCACCCCATAAATATGAACATTTACTATGGACCCACACAAAAAAAACTGTAAAATAAAATTTACAATGAGAAAAAAAGAAATACCATTAGAGAGGAAAAAGACCAAACTGTTGGCTGAGAGAATATGTTTACAACCCATGCATTACCCAAAGGACTTGCATGTAGAATACATTTTTTAAATCTTAAAAATAAAAAGTACTTTAAAAACAATATTTAAAAGGGAGATAATTTCATAGAATTATCTCCCTTCAATTATTTTGAAGATAATAATTCAAAATAATCTTCAATTTTTTTTGAATTATTTTGAATAGGCATTTCATAAAAGAGGATATTCAAATGACAGGAAATTATTCCACTCTACTAATTTTGTTACTAGGGAAATGTAAATTAAAATTACAAGGAATATCACAACATAGTACTAGAAGAACAAAAATATAACCAACTGATTTGATGAATTAGAAAACTCAAATATTCATATACTGCTGTTTGGGATATAAAAGTATAAACCGTTTGAGAAATGCTTCTTCAGTACTACTAAATCTAAACATGTGCATAACATCTAACCTATAAATTTGACTCCTAGGTATATACTCAACGAGATACACACTTATGTTCACCAACAGAAAAGAGTGATCACAATGTAATATTTATAATAATTGATAACTAAAAGTGATCTAGATATATTACTAAGTAAAATGTATAAATAAATGACAGAGTATAGATATACCATGTTATTATACAGCTATGAGAAAGAATACACTATTACTAGATAAAGTAACATGAATCAATCTTATAAGCATTAGATCCAGTGTAAAATATCCATCACAAAAGAAAAGATAAAATGTGGTTTCATTCATATAAGGATATAGTTTAAATCTGATCTACATATGGGAAAAATAGGTATTGATACATAAAAATCAACAGAGGTATTAATTTTAAAATGGAAAATACCATATTTATTTGTACTATTTATTTATATCACATGAATATACTTTCAGATACGTGGATGTTCAATATTGTCTACAGTTTGTAACATAGCAAAAAAGTATCATTTTTAATAAGTCAAATGTTTTGCTTAAAAATCTATGTCTTTTTTTTCTGTGAAATGTTGATAAAATGTTGATCTCACAATACTTTTAATATTTTAACTTCTGGTTTCAAATGAATTTGATTTTTAAAAATGTATGTTTCACCTTTACTTTAATATAGTTTCTTCGTTTATGTAATTAGAAGTAGAACTATCCAAGAACATTTAAAATTAAATTTGAGAGTTTTCAGCTTCACTGTTAAATATTACTGCTACTTCTCCACTGTACTTAGACCTGCGCCTTGTATTAAGAAAAATATTTTAACAAATTAAAAAAAAAGAAGTGATGTTATAGACTTCACCATACATCTTTATGTTTCATGAGTTAAGAGGACAGAAACCATTCATATTTTTTAATGAAACATGAATTTTTAATGAAATCCCCACGAACAAATGGCCCTTGTGGTCATTAAAAAGAGAAATATAATCAGATATTGTGAGGAAAACCAATATACATTTAACTTTTTCTGGAGTAAAGCTTAGACTGTTATTTTAAAATTTAGGCTTTTTTTTTTTTTACTCTGATCTTCTATTAGATTTAGGTTAATACTATATTGCTTCTTTATTATAATTTCTACATTGGAAATAGACTGTGTAAAGCAAATATGAGCCATTTTTTAATTAGTGAATATTACTAAATCTTTCTCTTTCTACTGTCTTAAACATTTCAGCCAAGTGACAATACATCAAGATAGAATTCTATATCTCACATTTCACATATAGCTTGATACTGCTTTTGCAATTTCCACCTTTGGCCACAAAGGAAGAGCATTGCCTACCTACTGAAGAGTCAGAGTCTAGAGATATTTCTGTCATCTTTGCTTCAGAATATCAGTGTCCTTAATATTCAGTGGAGTACTTAACAATTATCAGGTGCTATTCTAAGTACGGAAGACACAGCAATAAACCACCCTGACCAGATTCTCTGGTCCTTGTAGTTTATATGACAGTGTGGGGTTGGGGGTGGGAAGTAGTGTTGATAGCAGCAAACAGATAATAAACAGATACACGGTCCATCTTACTGACACAGATACAGATCAAGTAGCGATAATTATTTAAACAAAGTGGTGGAGTAGGGGATCTTTGATGTAAGGCAGGGTGATCAAAAAAGATTTCTCTGCAAAGATTAAACTTATATGGAGATCTTGTGGTGATTGAGTAATTGGCTGTCACAGTTCTTTACCCCTCTACATATCAACATCCTTTTTCATATAATTGTGCTGTTCTACTACAAGGGAGGGGTGTACTACCCTGCTTTTTGACTTTGGGCTCAGTAATATAACTTGCTTTGGATATGGGATGTTTGCAGAGGTGCAGAAAACAAAGTCTTGAAACTTGCTTGTGCAGAGAGGCATATCAATTTGTGCTCTACCACCTGCAGAAACACTCCTTATGAGAAGTTGTAGTCCCTTACCAGGAGCCAGAGAATACAAATACATGAGCTTAACTAACAGTAAGAAGCCCAGTCCTGTAGGCCCACAGCTTGGAACAGAGACCCCCCCAGCCAAGCCCAATCTATCTCATCAGTCCCTCAGCTAATCATAGAATTGTGAATAAGAATAAAAATAATGCTGTTTAAGCCTCTGAGTATGAAAGTAGTTTGTTATCCACCACTTGTTTTTGTATAGATCTGAAGGAAATGAGAGAGAAGCTTGCAGGTACTTGGTGAGTAATGCTCCAGGCAGAATTAGCAGCAACAGCAAACATCCTAAGGAAGGAACATGTGTTGTGCTCTTCTAGCAAGAGGATTGTGGCTATAGTATAATGAGCAGCAGGTTATCATTATTGTTGTTTTGGCTACTATGATAATTGTCAAAGAAAGGCACACACCTGGATAGGTTGGGTCTGTTATTCATTGCATGAAGAGTGTATACACACCATGGGGAAACATGGAGTATCTCGGTAAGAGGGTGTTTAAATGAAACTACTGTAGGATTTGGTCTTTGGTTGGGTGACTGGGGGAAAGTCTAAAGAAGTGTGATTTTCTTCAGATTACATGCATCTAGAAAGTGAGGGCAATTCTGTGGTTGGCTATCTCAATATTATCTATAACAAGACGAGATTAGAGGGCAATTCTGTGGTTGGCCATCTCAAATATTATCTATAACAAGATGAGATTAGAATAAAAGTAAACTTGCAATGATTAAAGAAGTAGGGGTCATTTATTTATTTGCAGGTTCCACATTGACACAGTTTTTGACTGTGCTTAGACAAAATTAGACAATGGATTTATTTTATCTAATTTTGTCACACCCTCAGAGTAATCTCATCTAAGGTTGTTATTCTGTGAGCTGGCTTATGTCTAACAAGAGAATAACATAGTCTAGCTATGAAAGTCAGGTCGATTTCTGAATGTCTGTAGATGGTCATTTTTCTCTCTTTCAAGTCATTGTCATGATCAGGGATAGCTTCGGGATCTCAACTCCAGTCACACAGGACAGTTTTCCATAAGATTCTTTAATACAGCATCAGTTGTCTACTACCCCCATGGTTAAATACAAAGGGATCTAGCAGTTCCCCCTCCCCCCCACACACAAGCTATAAGATGGTCTTACCAGTTTTATAGTTACTTAAAATATCCATGCATCAAAGAAAGAACATAGCTGACAACAAAAGTCATGTTTCGTTGTGTTCTGTAAACTTTCACTAAAACCAAGGTGTATGCAATCTACTCGGTTCCAAGTGCTGAGTGTTTAGTGAGTAAAATCAGGCCTCCTCCACTATGGGATCCAGAATCTGTATATACATTTAAATAAATTATTTACTTCCCTGTAAATGCAAAACAAGTATCGATGTTGTTTCAAAGTAAATCAATTTACAAAGTACATGATACACAAAAATCATGCATCACTACTGTTTTTTAAAATTTATGTTAACAGAACATCAAATATGGATTGACTGAACAATGTAAACCAAAAATTTGTCAGACCAATAAGAGTAAAAATCAATCAGTTTTCCAATATTGCTACAGTCAGTAGCTGTGAGAAAAAGAAACATACACACAATCCAAAATGCAGTCTGATTTTTAAATTAAATGGACTGATCAGAACTGAGCCTCCAGGTGGAACTAAATGAGCTGTTTTGTGAAGGTGCTAATTGAAATCTGACTCTTTCTGAGTAGGTTACTCAACAGCCATCCAATTGTTTCCTTTAACTTTTATTAATTTAGAGAACACAATGTTGTTCCAGTCGCTAAAGTATTCTTATGCAAAATTCATCAATTTGGATTTTATTGTGCCCCAATTTTAGTTAGCTGTAACAACACTAATAAAAGCTAGGACTTATTAAATGATTTATAATAACAAGAATATGTGTGTGTTGGGTAAATGCAATTTCAAGGAGCTAAAACACTAGATTACTTCATATTTCAAACACAATTCTCTGTTTAAAAACCATCAGCTTCCCTCTTCAGCTTCATCCAGTAAATAATACATTTCAATAAAATACCCTCTTCTCTATAGAAAGGCAATTTAATATTCCTCCAATTTATATTTATTTCTACTAAAAAGTCAAAGACTTAATCAGATGGGCTGTGATAGGAATAAAAATTAGGACTCAGCTTTTGAATAATTTGCCTTGGAAAACTTTCTGTGTATCATCAGAAAATGAAAAGTAAATTTCTATGTAGTTTCCACTTGTCAGCTTGACTATATGATAGAGATGTTATTATCAAAGTTTAGAAAAAGGCACAAAGTAAGATATTCCCCTGCTGTGTTATAAATCTCTGAAGACATTCTAAAATCCAATGGTTGGAACCTTCTTTAAACAATTCATTATGCCTAGAGGTCAAAAAAAGGAGTCTGTGGACTGTGAGGGGTAGAGGGAGACAGTCCATGCTGTTTGACCTTTCCCCATCTCCCTCTTTCCTGTCCTTTCTTCCTTTCTTCAATAATTGTTAAACATTTCAAACTGACTTTTTGACATAAGACTCTAGATTCTTGACTTCTCTTGAAGAACAGAAATGTCTCTTGCACCTGGACTGTGTTTCTGCAAGTTGCTGTCAGCAAAGATAGACTGGGAGCAGGTCTTTCTAGGCTTGATATCCTTGCTCATTTATGTTCCTGCCTGGGTTCTTTTGGCTTGCAGTTTGTGATGTCTGATCAACTCTTAACGCCTGTCTCCAATAATTAATTATTTTGGGAGAGATATGTGGTTTCTTCACATTCCTCACCATCCTTTCCTCGGGGTCTTGATGTTTCACATTCTAAGTAGAATACACCTTTCTTTTGTTAATTTCAGTACACTTTCTCCAAATATGATTAACATGACTATGAATAATACTGTGTAAATCATAATATACTTTCTGAGTTAAAGACAGATGCTCAGTCACATAATTCCTTTTTAGTATTTCTATGCTTCCTGTTCTCTTTCCTTTAAATGTAGGTAATAATGATTTCATCCATCCTTTAATGGGCTAGGGAGTTTAGTAAAATAAAAGCAAGTAAGAAATTTATTACTGTTCATCTAAAAGAATCATTTATTTTAATATAATGCCAGAGAAACAGTTAAATTTGTACCACAATAATGTCACCAACCCCTGAAAATTTAACAAGGGAATGCAGGGGAGTCATTATTCACATTGCAAAGTAGAAACCTGTACTATAACATTTATATTCTGGCTGCTGTGACTACCACTACTAAGGGACCTGCAAATCAAAACAGGGTCAGGAAGTAGCAAGAGAGTTTCAAGTCCAAGGAAAAATTCAAGTGTTTAAAAAGTGGAGGAAAATGGTCAACATGATAATTGTATCAGAATATATGAGTAAACAGTGCTGGGGTTGCTTTCTTAGCATTTTAATAACATGCATTTAATTGTGTCTCCTAATCCACAAGAGATACATTCCAAGACCCTCACTAGATGGTTGAAACAAAGTATGGTACCAAATCCTATGTATATGTTTCTCAGGCATACCTACCTATAATAAAGTTTGAAGTCTGAGAGCAAAACCAGAATTTTTATTCTTCTTCACAGATTAATGGATAAAAGATGTGTTCACACTATAAATCTTAGCTATCTCATTATACAATACTTATAAAATTTTATCTTTCTCTATTAAGTCAACAACTTTCACCTTTTCACTTAAAGGAAGGACCTTATGTCTTCTCTTTGCCATACCCAAATTGCCAGCATCATTACTCTTACCGTTATTATACTCTTTGGAGCCATTACTAAGTCAAATGAAAGTTACTTGAAAGCAAGTTATAATACGGTGACATTTGATCAGATAACCAAGAAGCCTCCTAAGTGACTCTTAGGCAGGTAGTGTATAAAGCATGAGGACTCTAGACAAAGGGATGATTAACATCCCAGGCACAATGGAGTGGTGCAGGGTTGGATTTGACACCCTAGTCAGAATGGCATGCGATTTAAAACAAGAAAGTTAGGGATGCACTTTCATTATTTTGCATATGGCTAGCCAGTTATCCCAGCATGGATTATTGAATAGGGAGTCCGTTCTCCATTGCTTAATTTGTCAAATTTGACAAAGATTAGAGGACTGTAGATGTGTGGCTTATTTCTGGGTTCTCTATTCTGTTCCACTGGTCCCTACATTTCGCTGTATCCAAAAATTAACTCAAGAGGGACTAAATATTTAAATGTAAGACCACTAACTATAAGAGTCCTAAAAGAAAACCTAGGAAACATCATTCTGGATATCAGGGAAAGAATTTATAACTAAGTCTTCAAAAGGAAATGCAACTAAAACAAAAATTGACAAGTGGGACCTAATTAAATTTAAGAGCTTCTGCATAACGAAAGAGACTATCACCAGACAATCTGCATAATGGGAGAAAATATTTGCAGACTATGCATCTAATAAAGGTCTACTATCCACCATCCATAGCAAACTTAACTAAACAAAAACAAATAACCATATTAAAAAGCAGGCAAAGGACATGAACAAACACTTCTTCTCAAAACAAGACATGCGGCCAACAAATATGAAAAAATGTTCAAAATCACTAATCATCAGAAAAATGCAAATCGAAGCTACAATGAGATACCATCTCACACCAGTCAGAATGGCTATATAAAAGGTCAAACAATAGCACATGCTATGAGGCTGTGTATGCAAGAGAATGCTTATACACTATTGGTGGAAGTGTAAATTTGTTCAACAACTTTGGGAAGCAGTTTGGAGATTTCTCAAAAAACTTAGAACTACCATTCAACCCAGCAATCCCATTATTACATATATATCCAAAATGCTATAAATCATTCTAAATAAAAGACCCATGCACTCACATGTTTATCATAGGACTATTCACAATAGCAAAGAAATGGAATCAACCAAGATGCCCATCCACAGTAGACCAGATAAAGAAAATGAGTACATATACAGCATGGAATACTATGCATCCAGTAAAAAGAGTAAATGCTTGTCGTTTGCAGCAACATGGATGGAGCTGGAGGCCACTATCCTAAGCAAATTAACACAGGAACAGAGAATCAAATACTACATGTTCTCACTTATATGTTGGAGCTAAACATTGAGTATTTACGCCGATAAAGATGATAACAATAGAAAATTGGGACTACTGAAGTGGGAGGTAGGAAAAGGGCAAAGGTTGAAAAACTATTGGGTATTATGTTCATTACCTTGGTGATGGAATCAATCAGACCCCAAACCTCAGCATCATGAAATATACCCATGTAACAAACCCACACATACACCCCCGAATCTAAAATAACATTTAAAAGTATGTTTTTAAAAATTAAAAAAATATGATGTATTATACATTTCTGGAATTTTTCATTTAATATTTTTGAACCATAGTTGCTCAGAGGTAATTGAAACCATAGAAAGGAAACTATAGATAAGGGGGAACTAGTGTATAACATATTTATAATTATTAATTAAAATTTTAAAAGTAGTGTGTTTCTGTGTATAGTTACGTATTCTAAAATTCTTATTTTAAAATAAGTACTGTTCCAACAATCACTGTTCCATGTTTTTGATCCCTAAAGAAAAATATTTAAACATTAGCTTTCACTTTTGTATGAGAGAGCCCATGGTGTTTCTAAATACTATTTGCATATTGCTTCTACATAGTTTATCCAGTTTAGCAATGCCTTTCCCACTGCAGAAGATTAGTATTTAAATCCTTTTCTTGCCATCTCCATCCCATGACGTGAGTTTTCTTCTATTTCTCCATTTTAATATTTCAGTTACATTATGAGTTTTTAGATCAACCATGCTAAAACTTGTTAAAAACCATGCTAAATTTGTTAAAAAACACTCATATTGTGCTTTTTATATATTAAGTATTCTCTAAGAACTTTATAAATACTTATTCATTTAATCCTCAAAGCATTATTTCCTACTCTTTAAGACAGGTATTATTTTTATGCACATTTTGTAGAAATAAAACTGAAGCGGACAGAAGGTAGTAAATTGGTGAAGTTCTGTTAGCAACCTGTAGATTTGACTTTCAGTCTCAAGAAATTTGGCTCCAAAACCCATGTTTTTAACTACTTTGTTATGTTGTCTCTCAATTGTCAGTGTTTATATTATGATGATGACCAATAAACAGCTTATCACAGCCAGATGATTTAATATATTAGATTTTTTTTGATTTTAATAATATGTATTAAATATAGTGGTTTTGTTTATGCTCTATTTTTCTGTTTCTTTTTGTCTGCCTTTAATGTTAGATGCTTTCTTGAGACGTCTGGTAATCCTGATTCCTATTTAAGAGTGAGGACACTATAATATGCATTGAAATTTATGCAAGTATGTAAGATGTTTGTCAACTGTCATCTTTGCTGCAAAGTAATTTGAATGGGTTCCTTAGAGAACCTCCAGTGTCAATAGCTTTTTGGATTACTTTTATGTATGTGAGTGGAGGACATGATAATTTTTGCAAAGAACCTTTCAATCTCCTGCTTAGGTGGCAGCATATCCCCCTCTAGAGGACTCCCAGCTTTCTCAGCTGAGGAGTAGAATTGATAACATTGTTGCATCAATATGGACCTGGAATTTGGGACTCAGATTACTTCATAAACAATTTTTTTTGAGATGGAATCTTGCTCTGTCGAAGTGCAGTGGCATGATCTCAGCTCACTGCAACCTCTATCTCCCAGGTTTAAGCCATTCTCCTGCCTCAACCTCCTGAGTAGCTGAGACTACAAGCACATGCCACCATGCACAGCTAATTTTTGTATTTGTAGTAGAGATGGGGTTTCACCATGTTGGCCAGGATGGTCTCCATCTCTTGAGCTCGTGGTACACCCACCTGGCCTCCCAAAGTGCTGGGATTATAGGCATGAGTCACTGCGCTGGGCCCATAAACAGATTTTAAAATAATCCTCTTGTTTATAACCCTCACCACCTGATGCACTGAATTACTAACCCATTTGAATCTTTCATGAAAGTCATCTCTGAATAACTTTCCCAATTGCAGCTTAAGATTCATTTTCTTACACTACCACACAGCAGTCAATTAATTTTCACCTTCCTGTTTTCTCAGATTTGACACAGTTATCGGGGATATGTAGTGTGCCTTTGTGCACATCCATGTTGTATCATTTTAGTAAAGTTTTAAGAAACAGAAAAGATAAATGGTATATTCACTATGCCAAATTTAATCAGTAATTGGTTTTTTTTTCTTCCCAAGAAGACTTGTGGGCAATGTCATGAAAATTTAATTTCAAATATGGAGGCGTAGCAACATAAAAGCAAACACTGTTTGACTACAAAATCATTCTGAATTCTACTTCTGAATTCCACTGAAAGAACACAGCTCAGCCTTTGCCATTTATGGAGAAGAAACAGGTCACATTAAGAAAGAAAGCAATCTGCCCTTCAATTTTGCAAGCCATTTCAAAAATAAATTGTACCAAATTTCTAGTTAATAGCCAAACAGTAAAGTATTTGTGGAAGGTGTATTAGCAATGAGAGTCATCAATAAAACACAAATATTTAATGAATTTAATTGGTCAGCTTTTTCCAAATTGAGTATAATGTCACTGTAAAAATATATATAGAGAAAAGGATCATTAATTTGCTACTTGCTCAAGAGCCATGTACGCTCAAAAGTACGAGTTTTATTGTGTTTTATATTTGATAAAAAATAGAGAGGTGATTTCCATGATTTCCAAAGAGATATATCAAAATAAACTACTAATTTAAAACAGACTCAGTAGCAAATGAAGCAGTGTTATATTATCTTTATTTATTCTCTAACCTTTAGATTAATTAACTTTGAATATACTTTGGCATGTTTGAAAATGGGGGTTTCTGATTTTTCCTTTTTCTGACAAAAAAATTATCTTTGTGCCTTTTCCTCTTTCCTATTAATGTGAAACACAGTTACTTAAGAGCATGGGTTGTGGTGTGATTCACACAGGATTTATAGCCCCTCTACCACACATTGTGCTGCAGAAAGAAAAGAACAAAATTCTGAGAAGGTCTACAAAGAGAAATTTACAAGAGGAAGACATTTATTCTAAGTCTCAAATGATGAGTAAAGAATGTTAAGAGAAATGGAGTATAAAGCTGTTTCAGGCAGTGGAGACAGCATATGTGAAGCTCTGTACACAAGAGAGAGAGAACAACTGTAGTGGATGCCATAATCAATCACCCACTTTGTTCTTTGAAAATGGAGGAGATTTATTCCCCCTAGTTTCTGGAAGTGCTGCCAGCAGACAGACCTTAGCTGACAGCTGTCTTTGAGAAGTGCTTGTACTAAAGAGAACAACTGTGCTCAAGTCACATCGATTGCCTGGAGAAGTCTGCATCCAAAGACTGGTCAACTTGGAAGCACAGAGAGCTAACAGTTTCTCTCCAACTCAAAGTGATGCTGAAGGACTACCTCAGCTCCAGAGTTCCCATGTGATTGGCTAAAGTCTTTGCTGAGTTTGTATCACAGTTCAATATTTCTCTCTGTCTAATCCTGCTTCTTTCTTTTACCTGCCATAAGTATAATCCCCAAAGTTCTCCTAAGCAACCCCTCTGAACACTAGCCTCCGCCTCAGAGTTGCTTTATAAAGAAAGCAATTGGCAACGAGCGGCAAAATGGTTTTGTAAATAATCAAACATGACCACTGTGCTGGAAGTAGGAAGGTGGGATACACTTAAAATAGAAAAGGAGTGTAAGAAATACAGCCAGAGGAGTGTGCAGAGTTCCAGTCTTGAGAGATCATGTTGAATGCAAGCTCTCAAAGAGCAATGCCCACCAACAACTGACCTCAAACAGAGCTTTTCACAGCCTGACGGAAAGCATCTCCATCATACTTATCACACATCCTTGTCATGCATAGCACTTATCAATGTCACTATTTTATAGCTCGCAATTGGTAGTTTACCCAAGTGTGAACTCAAAGGGCTGTCTTGTACACCACTGTCTTGTATGAGTCTGTCCTGTGCAACACTGTACCCCTCAGGGCTTAGCACTGGCCATGTAAAAAGAGTTCAGTATAAATTTGTTGAATCACATTCATTTAGAATGTTAGCCTTCGCTCAGCCAAGGGCAGCAAATAATTTTAAAAAGAACTCCCTCTTGCCAAGGATGTGTGACTCCTCCAATGAATATATAAAACATGTAACCCATCAAGACCTAATGCTATCTTATGTCTGCATTAATATAATCAAATTCCACTTTGCTAGTGAGCATGCCCTTGTAAAATCCATCGTGTAGCTATATTTTTCGTTTGTATCCTGAGAGGCCCTGAATAGTTAGGTTAATAGGAATTTATAAAAGCTGGAAATTTGCCTATTGAAGGTCCAGGGTTGATGAAGTGAGTCAATGATTTGAAGACCTATGTGAGGCAATAATATTTTATTAAAACAGTTTTAAATTCATAGTTTTTTACTCAATAGAAATATTAGAAATAGTGGGTTATAAATTATTTTCTCCTGTTAGAAGGTGAAAACTTTCTACTAAGGCTTCACTGCAGCTCTTAATTGGAGACAAGAATGAACCTGAGAGTTCTAAAAATGTTTGTCCTTAGGCTCTGTAGAGCCCATCATTGAAAATGTGGGTCTCCTAGGCATGTGACTGTTTAATAAAAGTAATTCCTGTAAAGCAGGCACTTGGGGCATCTGGAATGGGCATATGATCACCCCCACATTTTGAGTTTATAAGAAAGAAAAAGCTGCCAAAAATGCAGACAGGCTATAGGAATCATAGCTCAAAAGGAGTTTCTCTACAAAATTATCTAGGTATTTTTTCTGTTGTATTAAAACAGGTTCATAATATTTCCTCGAATATCCTATAAGCTGGATTGTTGTTTTTTTATTAAATGGATTTTTGAGAAAACAAAATAAAGGTTTTGCAAAGCCACTGAAGATATTTTTCCATGATATTGTACGAGAAGCTTTGTGAATTTACTGTGAGAATAGGATGAAGAACCAAAAATGGTATATAAAAGTGTGAATAATTGTGAAGGATATAAGATTATACTACTTGAGAACTAACAAGTTAGCCTCCCACACTTTTATGGAGGCTGGCAGAAGACACAATACTCCTGGGTGAGAGACAAAAGACTATTATTACTCATGGCACAGCAGGCAGTATGGGCTTCATATTTGCATCAGTTCCCTTTGCCTCTACCTCCCTGGGCCCATGAGTGTGATGCAGGGGAGGACTGCTGAGAAACCTCAAATTTAGGGAGCCTCAATCTTACAAGAGAGCTGCTGAAAAACCTTCCCAACTTTTACCCTAAAGGAAGACTTTTTTTTTTTTTTTTTTGAGAGGCAGATTTGCTCTGTTGCTCAGAATGGAGTGCAGTGGCACCATCTCTGCCTCCTGCCTCCTGGATTCAAGCTATTCTGCTGTCTCTGCCTCCTGCAACCACGGCCTCCTGGGTTCAAACTATTCTCCTGTCACAGCCTCTCGAGTAGCTGGGAACACAGGCGCCTGCCACCACATCCAGCAATTTTTTTTTTTTTTATTTTAGTAGAGATAGCATTTTACCATGTTGGCCAGGCTGGTCTCGAACTCCTGACCTCAGATGATCCACCCACCTCCTGCCTGGGCCTCCTAAAGTGCTGGGATCGCAGGCATGAGCCACTGCACTTGATTGACATCAATTTTGTTTTAACTGGGCCTAAAAATAAATCTTTTCTCTGTCCTAAAAGAATATGGTTTCTGTATTTACCAAGATTGCTTGCTATACAAATATCTTTCAAAGTGTAATCTGGAACAGAAGCTGTCAATGTTTTTTCACAAAATCTGCAAAAGTCCAATCCAAGAGACATAAGACATTTCTTCCAACAAAAGGGCTGGCTATAAAATTAAGTACCTTTTTTCTAAAGATAAGTATATTATCTTTTTCTATAGCTTGTATATTATATATAGGATTTTCTACTTTGTAATACAAGAAAGACCTGGATACAATAAAACCAAAAATATAGAAAACCAGTGAAACAGTGATCTGATGAGAGAAATATAAGTAAAATTCAAGTGATCTAAGTTTCATTGTTTCCACCACTACCCTTAGTAGTGAAAGAATTATGCCAATAATGGAAACCAATTAAATTCAGTGAACACTTACTATGTACTTGGTAAGCATTTGCAATCATGACTTAATACAACAATCATAAGAAATGCAATATGATACTTTATCTGTATTTAAAATAATGAATTAAATTAAAGATTAAATATACCATTGATATTTTATGAAACTTTTCAAGGTCTCAACCTTTTTAACTCACCACAGTTGATGTTTATAAAATTTTCATTATGTTTGAAAGCATCTTGCAGGTTCACTTTCTCACAGTGAACGATTTCTCAGGCTTGTGAAATAATTACTTAAAATATCAGTCAACCATAAATAAAATAAATTTTCAGTACTTAATTACTTTTAAAAGTAAATTAACAAAAATATATTCAAATGTTTAGAATAAAACATATATTTAACGTAGGATGGAGATGTATTTTAACAGATTTCATATGGGAATAAGAGTGTTCTACAAAAGGACCTAAAAATGGTCTCCTGACTAGAAGACAGTTTAATATGTATTAATCATTCAGTGTGATTCTTAATCAAGAGGAAGATTCTAACAGCTCTCTTTGAAGAATCGGACAAAATGTAACAAAAGTGGGATTTTTAGAATGAACAACCTGTCTTTTTAAAAGGATATCTCTTCCAAATTATTCAGCTGCCCACCCAATAAATACAACTCACTTCCTTAGCTTCCTACTTCCGTTATCAGTCCTCACAATTGCCAATGCCCTGTAGCCAGATTTCACCAGGAACATGCCTGTGCTTGAACAAGTGGCTTTATTTTTTATTGCGCTTTATTTTTTATTGCATCAAGGAGGAACACATACCGTAGGGGACCATAAGGATCTGACCAAGACAGTCAGAAAAACTCTGTTTTGAGAATTTGGGTTTTGATTGGGTAATTTACAGAAGTGTCTGAGGAAAGAGGGGTTTGCTCTACATTTGTTCTGTCAAAAATGGGGGCAATGCTACAATTGAATATTTTAGTATACTCCATCTATAGGACAGGAGATGAGTAAGGTAATAAAGTTTAATTGGTAAAGAAGCAGCAATCCTTCATTTTAGCTGAGTGTGGAAGACACTTGGTGTTACGTGAAGTGTTATACGGTATGCCATGATATTGTTTTTGTATCAGTTTATGATGATCTCAGAATGATTGCTGTATCTTGATGTTTCATGAGTTTTTTTTTTTTTTTTATGATTAGCAGGAGAGAAACATCGTCTAGCTGTGATCATCAGGCCCACTTGTAACAACTTTGGAGGTTAACTGTGAGCATCAGGTAAGTTCCCAGAGGTCAGTGGCTACTCTTTTTTGGCAACTCTTTTTTATAATTCTTGTCAGGATCTTTCCGTTTCAAGAGTGAATAATTTGAGACATAAGCTTCCAGCCTCTTCCCTTCTCACCGCTTATCTTAATCATTATTTCTGCTTTCGTTGGCATTTTGGAAATAATTGTAATACATAGGACAAAATCATAGATTCTGTAGGGGTTTGGTTACCTTGATTGAAGATGAAGATGTCTCTTCTTGATTTGTAAACTTGGGCAACTTATGTCATAAGCCTACACAGGTTCTTCATCTATAAAATGGAATCAGTAACTTCCCAATCAGTATTATGTACATAAAGTGTTTACCATATTGTCTGACAGAGTGATCATTCAATAAAACTTTTGTTATAATCACTCCTTATGGAGACTAGTAATTATAGCTATGCCAACTCCTTCATTATCTAGCAGATTTATCTATGTCCTGGTAAAAGTCCCTGATCTAACCTTACCTCTGTCATTCAACAAATATTTATTGACTTCCTACTATTTGGTTTACTGGGATTATGGCTTTGAACTCTTAGGACCTTACTTTCTAATGGAATAGATGGATAATAAGCAAAACAACACACAAAATTAAACATGACAAAAATAAGTTTGTTCAATAATGAAAATAAACTAGAGTGTCTATTGTGACTGTTATAGAATAATTATTTGGGAAATTCTTTTACAAGGAGGTTAACATTGAAATGGAAGTGGGATAATTTGAAGAAACCAGCTCTATGTCTATCTGGGGAAAGAGCCTATCAGACAGAGAGAACAACTGGTGTACAGAATTTAAGGCAACACAGAGTTGGCCTGTTCAATCTCCCACAATGCTACCATTTGATCTTCTCTTACATAACACTGGAATTTGAACTAGGCACAAAGAGACCTGAGCATTGGAATTAAAATCATAACAAAGGCAATAATGGGATATTTACTAAATTTCAAGGTTTCATCACTTGTACAAGACACCAATGATTAACAGCTATTCTGAAATAAAGTCAAGTCATTACTACACATTCATTTATAAGACATTCCACTCAAAGAGGCATCAAAATATGAGGGACACAATATCTTTGAACCAATAAACTGCTACCATTTATTGAGTTCTTTTACTGTGTGCTTCACTACAATGATTTAATCCTCACAACTCAACAGGAAATAAACACCTAGTCTAACTATATTTATAGATGAAGAAATTGAGTCCAGAAAAGTTAAATAGCTACCCAGGGTTATACTAAGTGACAAACATGGAATACCAGGTGTTGTATGATCCTAGTCTTTGCCCTCAAACACTGTGTGAATAAAGCCAAACTTCACCTTCCCTGAGTCTCAGTGTACCATCTGTAGAAAATGAGTTATTTTAAACAGACATGAAGTCTCTCCAACTTTAATGCCTATTAAAATCTAAAGAATACTAATTTTTGGAATTTAACCAACAGCCCTATCTAGAAAAATTCAGTTTTATTTGCTTGTGGCTGTCATTTGTATAAATCACTTATCCTCAACATTGAGCAGTTCTCAAACCTGAATCTGCATCAGAATAACTTTGAGGGCTTCATTCAGTAGCTATGGCTTTAGACCTGAGAATTTCCATTTCCATCAAGTTTCCACTTCATTTTTCTGTTGCTGTTCTGATGACGGTAATTTCCGAAGTGCTGTTATAAATACAGGTCAAGAAAACTAGATGAAATGTTTGTGTTTCATTTTTTAAAAAATGATAAGCAGCATACAGATTTGCTATGTGAATGAATGGTTTGAATTGGGATTGGAAATTTGTTTCATTTTTGGTTTTTTTTGAAACCACTTTATGGAGATAAAACAGATGAATAAAAAACTGTACACACTTAATATACACACATCTTGATGAGTTTGGGGATAAGTATATACCCATCCCTATCACCACTAACAAGGACTTAAAAATTTCCTTTACCTCCCAAAGTTTTTTCGTACTCCTTTTATGATTATTATTGTATTGTTTATTTTGTTTTTTTGTTTGCTCATTTGCTTGGGTAAGAGTTAACAAAAGACAAACCCACTTAGCAATTTTAAGTATCTATTGTAAGTATAGTATTTATAGCTGTAGACACTATGATGTGTCTCTAGAACTTATTTATCTTGTATAACTGAAAATCAGTACCCTTAAAACATCACGTCTCAGCCAAGCACGGTGGCTCACGCCTGTAATCCCAGCACTTTAGGAGGCTGAGGTGGGCGGATCATCTGAGGTCAGGAGTTCAAGACCAGCCTGACCAACATGGTGAAACCCCATCTCTACTAAAAATACAAAAATTAGCCAGGTGTGGTGGGGGACGCCTGTAGTCCCAGCTACTCCAGAGGCTGAGGCAGGAGAATCACTTGAACCCAGGAGGCAGAGGCTGCTGTGAGCCAAGACAGCCTGGCAAAAGAATGAGACTCCATCTTACAAACAAACAAACAAAAAATCACCTCTCCATTTTTCCTTCTTGGCAACCCCTGGCAACCACTATTCTACTGCCTCTTTCCATTAACTTAATGACTTTTGATTCCACGTATAAGTTAGAACATGCAGTATTTTTCTGGCTCATTTCACTTAATGTCCTCAAAGTCCATTCATGTTGCTGTAAATAGTAGGATTTCCTTCTTTTGTAATGCTTAATAATATTCCATTGTACCTACATACCACAATTTCTGTACTTATTTATCTCTTGATAGATTCATCTGTTGTTTCCATATTTTAGCTTTTATAAATAATGCTACAATGAGGCCCAGACAAGGTGGTTCACGTCTGTAATCCTAGCACTTCGGAAGGCCAAGGTGGGCAGATCACTTGAGGCCAGGAATTTGAGACCAGCCTGGCCAGCAAAATGAAACCCCATCTCTACTAAAAATACAAAAATTAGCAGGGCATGGCGGTGTACACCTCTAATCCTAGCTACTTGGGAGGCTGAGGCAGGAGAATCACTTGAACCTGGGAAGTGGAGGTTGCAGTGAGCCAGTATCACACCAGGGCATTCCAGTCTGAGCAACACTGTGAGATTCCTTCTCAATAATAATAATAATAATAATAATAATAATATAATAATAATAAAGAATTAAAAAATATGCGGCTTCAGTAAACATAGGAATGCAGATATCTCTTAGAGATCATAATGCCAATTGCTTTGGTTATGTATCTTAAATGGAATAACTGGATTGTATGGTAGATCTACTAATTTTGTGAAGAAGCTTCATAAAGGTTTTACTATGTTTCCTAGGCTTGTCTTGAACTCCTGGCCTCAAGCAGTCCTCCTGTCTCAGCCTCCTAAAGGGCTACAACTACAGGCATAAGCCACCACACTCAGCCACGTTTTTTTCTCTAAGTTTTTAAGAGATTTTATCCTGAAAGGATATTTAATTTTGTTCAGTGCCTTTTCTGCTTCTATTTAGATGATCATTTCTATCCTTAATTCTGTTAATGTGGTGTATATTTATTGATTTGCATATGTTGAATGATCTTTATCCCACAAGTAAATCATACTTGATTATGATATGATTCTTTTCATGCACTATTAAATTTGGTGTGGTAGTATTTTGTTTATTATTTTTACGTCAATGGTTATTAGCAATTTTAGTGTGTAATTTTTTTCTTGTGGTGTCCTTATTTGGCTTTTCTGTAACCATAATATTGGTTTAAAGTGTCCTCTCCTCTTTAATGTTGCAGAAGAGTTTGAGAAGGTTGGCATTATGCTTCTATAAATGTTTGGAAAAAATTCCCCAGTTAAGCCATCTTATTCTGGGCTTTTCTTTGCTAGGGGTTTTGATTACTAACTTAATCTTCTCATTTATGATAGGTTGGTTCAGATTTTCTATTTCTTAATTGTTCAGTCTTGCTAGGTTTATGTTTTTAGGAGATTACCCATTTCTTCTAGGTAATGCAACTTATTGGCATATAATTATTCATAGTATTCTCTTATGATTCTTTTTATTTCTACAGTTTCAGTTGTAATGCCTCCTCTTTTATTTATAATTATATTTATCTAATTCTTCTGTCTTTTTTTTCTTAGCCTAGTTAAAGGTTTGTCAATTTTGTTTAACTTTTAAAAAATCAAACTCTTAATTTTGTTGATTTTTTAAAATTGTTTCTCTGTCTCTATTTTATTTATATCTGTCTAGTATTTATCACCTTCTTCCTTATGCACACTTTGGCTGAGTTTGCTCTTTTTCTAGTTCCTTGAGGTACAATGTTACATTGTCTATTTGAGATATTTTCTTTTTTTAATGTAGGCATTGATTGCTATAAAATTCCATCAAATAACTGCATTTACTGCATCCGGTAGTTTTGATATACTTTATTTTCATTTTTGTTTGTTTCAAAATAATTTATGATTTCTCCTTTGATTTCTTCTTTGACTCATTGATTTGTCAGAACTGTCTTGTTTAATTTCTACATAATTGTGAGTTTTTAAAGATTACTCATGTTACTGATTTCTAGTTTCATACTATTGTGGTCAGAAAAATACTGATAAAATTTCAATCTTCTTAAATTTGTTAAAAGTTCTTTTGTGGCCTAATATACGATCTATAATGGAAAATATTCCATGTACTTCTAAGAAAAAGGTATTTTTTTTTTGAAGTTTAATGGAATGTTCTTTATGTCTGCTAGGTTCATTTGGCCTAAAGTATAGTTCAAATTTCATGTTTCTTTTTATGAATTTTCTGTCTGGATGATCTATCCATTTTTAAAAGTGGGGGACTGAAGCTCCCCAAAATTATTGTATCACTTCAAATTTCTCCTTTCAGATATATTAATTTTTGCTTTATATATTTAAATATTCCAATGTTTGGTGTGTATATATTTTCTATTGTTATATCCTTTTGAAGAATTGACTCCTTAGTCATTAATGACCTTCCTTGTCTCTTTTAGTGTTTTTGACTTGTAGTTTATTTCATCTGATATAAATATAGATACTTTGTTTTCTTTCGGTTTTCATTTGCATGGAATGACTTTTTCTATTCTTTACACTTTTGGTTTCTGTGTCTCAGAGTGAAGTGAGTTTCTTGTAGGCAGCATATTGCTGGGTTTCAATATTTAATCCATTCAGTTACCTTTTCTTTTGATTAGATAGTTTAATGTATTTACATTTAAAGTAATTATTGATAGGCAAGTAATTATTGATAGGCCTATGTATTGCCATTTTGTTCATTGCCATTTTGTTATTATTGGTATTTTTTTTCATTGTTTTCTGTTTTGTGTTTCTTTTGTTCTTTTCTTTCTCTCTTCTTTTATGATTGGATGATTTTTTGGTTGTGGTATTCTTTTTTATTTCTTATATTTTGTGTATCTACTTCAAGTTTTCTCTGTGATTACCATGAGGCTTATGCAAATGTTTCATATTTTTTATTTATGCAAGTGTATTTCAGTGTGATGACAACATAACTTTCATCACATACAACAGCTCTGTAACTTTACCTCCTCCCTCATGTATTATGTTATTGACATCACAATTTAAATATTTTTATATTCCGTATCCATTAACACATTGTAACCATAGTTGTTTTTAACACTTTTGTCTTTCGATCTCATATTAGAGTTAAACTTAATATATAAACCATCATATAGCATTACAACATTATTAATTTTACTATATAGTTACCTTTACCAGTGATCTTTTAATCTTAATATGTTTTCATGTTGCTGATTTGAGTCTTTCATTTCAGCTTGTATAACTCACATTAGCATTTTTACATACACTAAAGCTAGAGCTGATGAACACTCCCTTTTTCTTTTGTCTGGAAAAGCCCATATTTTTCTCCTTTATTTCTAAGGGACAACTTCACAATGCACGGCATTCTTGGTTGGCTGTTTTTCCTTTGCACTTTCAATATATTATCCTACTCTGCTGGCCTGTCAAGTTTCTGCTGAAAAATCTGCTGATTATTTTATGTAGGCTCATTTATATATGATAAGTAACTTTTCTCTTCTCTTTGTTGTCAATCTTTTATAATTTTATTATAATGTGACTCACTAAAGTCCTCTTTATCTTTAACCTATTTGGAGTTCCTTAAGCATCATGAGTGTTCATGAGGGGATCTTCATTTCCCTCTTCAGATTTGCAAGACATTCTGTCTTATTTCTTTAAATAAGATTTCTGTCCCTTTTTCTTTTCCTTGTGGGATTCCTTCCGTATATATTGATTCAAGTCATTGTTTCCCACAAATCACATAGGGTTTCTTCATTCTTTTTCATTTTTCCCTTCTGACTAGATAATTTCAAATGATCTGTCTTTGAGTTTGTTGATTCTTTTATTCCGTTTGATTGATTCTGCTCTTGAGTCTCTATTGAACTTTATACTTCAAACATTGTATTCTTCAGTGCATAATTTCTGGGTTTAAAAATAATGATTTATATCTCTTGATTGAATGTGCCATTTTGGTCATGCATAATTTACATATTTTTATATTCTGTATCCATTAACACATTGTCCTCTTGATATTATTAATTGCTGTCTCTGTTCTTTTGGTACTCACTGAACTTCTTTATAAATGTTTTGAATTCTTTGTCAGGCAATTCGTAGGTATCTGTTTCCCTGGGATAAGTCACTAGAGCTTGATTTTATTTCTCTGGTGTTATCATACTTCCTTGACTCTTCATGTTCCTGTAAGTCTTGCATTGCTGTTTTTGCCCTTGAGGAAGCAGTCCCCTTCTCTAGTCTTTGCTGACTAGCTTGGAAGAGAAAGACCTTCACCAGACAGCCTGCCTAGAGATTTTAGTGGCCTCCAAGGCCTTCTCTGTGAATGTGTCTTCTCAATTTCTCTTGTTATATTTAAGTGGGAAAATTTTAGGATTATTTTCCTTCTTTTGATCCTGCAAAGCCAGGACAGGTTCTTAGATCCTCTCATTAATTTTTCTAGGGCAGCGCCCTGAAACATTCGAAGTTGTTTGCCTTCTCAAAACCAACAGGGTCAAGCTAGCTGCTAAGATCTCTACCTGCTGTTGAGATCCATGTCCTGTCTACAAAAGCTCATGTAGACTATTAATAGTAACATGCAATAACATGGGGAGAAATGCCAGATATAGGTGATGGGGGGATGGAGGCAGCAAACCACCCTGCCATGTGTGTACCTGTGCAGCAATCCTGCATGATCTGCACATGTACCCCAGAACCTAAAGTACAATAAAAATAAATACAAAATAAAATAGGAACATGTGTGGTGTCATCCATGCTGGGTGGGTGAGCAGGTACGTAGAGTGCTGGAGACATGTATTGGCTGTTTGAGAGAGTTCCTTGGGTGAGTCATATTGCAGGGGTTGTGGGTGGGCTGCTTGGTGGAATCCAGTAGCAGGGTAGCAGGATTTGCAGCTGGCTCTCAATAACTGCCTAATGGTTGCTATATGCTCCCTTGTCATTTCCCTGCTTTTAGCTGTCCCTAGATGATTTAGTTGTGCTGATCCCTCAGTGTCCTTGAGGGATGAAATAAAAGTAGGCCTCTTGGGCAGTGTCCCACAAGACTGGAGAAGCCTAATACTTACTTTTCTCCCACTTTTCCCCATGTGAGAAACTGCAGGCTGAAGGTGCCTCTCTTGTCATTGAGCTGTGCTACCTTGGAGGAGGAGTAATGTACATAACATAACACTACTCTAAATGTTGTCTTTTGTGTGTGTACTCATGGAATTTTTGTTTTGTCTCACTGAAATACTAGACTCTGTAACTCCCACAAATGTACTCCTGTCTATGGTGTTTGCTAAAGGTGTGTGTCTGTTGGTGGATGGGAGATGAAACTTCCTATTTCACCCTCTTGCTGACATTATTTTCTGGAAAGTTGTTTTTGTAACACCTAGAATATCCTTCTATTGGTGTTATTTTAAAATTTAAAATGATTTTATTATACCTTAAATGTTGGAGCAATGTATTTTTCAGCACAAAATATGTATCCATATTTATCCTTTACCCAACACTCAGAGTCATCTTTAAAAATATATATGTAGTTTTTTACATAGCTATTGTATTTTAAGGTGTTTATTTGCTTCTGATTGTCTTTTGAATAAGGATATGAATTTCTTAACATGCCATATATAGCTCAGTATATTTTGAGATGATTGCCCTTGTTCATCAAGCTTCAGCTACAAAGGACTTCCTTCAATTTGCAGAATCTTTTATCTCCTTGCAGAGACATCTGCACAAAGCCAGTCCTTTGGCTAGCCCACAAAGCTCCCTTCCTTTTCTCCCAATTCATTGTTGCCTAGCAAGTTCCTATTGATTCCCTACTTAAGAGTTTTAATGTTTCTTCCTTGGAGAATGATTTCCTTTTTCTGACAACTACATTTTGCTCTTGGTAGGTTAATTTCAAAAAAACAAAACAAAACAAAACTCATGCTCCGTCAAAGGACGTAAAGCATCTGTAATGAACTATCTCATTGAATTGTTTGTTTAATAGCTGGTACTTCCTGTAGAAAGCTCCTTAAATTCCTCAAGGATAACCAACATGTCTGCATCACTCAGTGTTGAAATGCCAGTGCCTACCACAATTCCTGGCACACAGTTGGCACAAAAATGTATATTTGTTGCAAGAATGAGTGAATAGTTGAATAAGTGCACGAACAAAGAAAGAAACAAACTACGCAGCATATTGAACACAAAAACTTCTGGGAAAATTGCTTTTGGGCTTGATAGAAGCCATAGGCTTAATATAAATATTTTTGCTGTGATAATATGTATAGATTTATATTTTAATACTTTAGTTTGATTGAAGTTTGAATAACTTCTAGTGTTTTTGAATAATTGAGATAAGAACAGTGTCCGCATACACTCGTTCTATAAATGAGAATGTTCTTTATTCTTCTTCCTGGGGCAGAGTGACATAACAAAGGCATGTTCTCTAGTTTTGGCAAGGCTGTTGCATCTATAGAGACTCCCTGATTAAAATTCTGTCTCTTTACTAAACAGAAAAAGATGACTCAGAACACTTGGGGATCTGAAAGCCTCCAACATGAATTTCAAATTTTTACTGTTAGAATGCAGTAGAACAAGTGAGATTGTAAACAGTTCCTTCTTCTAAGGACCTCCCCTATGTCTGTTTGTGAACCAGTAGATGAGGACAACGAATAGTGAAAATGTTTACTTGCATAAACATGTACATATGTGTTTCTTGTTGTTAGAGACAAAATAAATCTTAGAGAATATAGAAAGGTCTGTGCCTTAGGCAATATTGCCCGGACATAGCTAACCTAATTTTCTAGTAAATCCTGGCATCTGTAGCATTTATGATAGAATCTATAATATTCTTTTCAGAATAGTTGGATGTCACTAAACATTGCTGATTTACATTTGGTAAATTAAATGAACACAATGTGAAAGGTCTCTGGTTACTACTGTTGATTAAAGAGTCTAAGACATTCTTGTTAAAAGGTGAAAATCAAATATCAGGAGGTGGTATTGGCATATGTTATTGCTCAAAAGGGCAAAATCTGCTTCTTTTTCAAACTTGGCTGAGGCAGTTACCCTGATCTCATTAGAGTTAACAATATGCCAAATACTTGAATCTGTTTGTTATTTGAATGCGTCTATTCTTCTAGATTATAAAATACAACCTGAATCCAAAGCCCTATTTTCTACCTTAACACACTCCACTCTCTTCTAGCCCTTAGCTTGATCTCAGAATGAAAACAACTTGCTAAAACAGGTCATTCTTGATCACTGTATATCCAAGAAATTCCCCCTTCACCAGTATTTTTTATTTTTCTATCTCCGTAACTTCTAATTAGGGTATGTATTACAATGTCTTTATCATTTATTTTTAAATTATTTTAAAAATACTTACTGCTAGTTCTTTTTTAAATTTTATTTTACTTTAGGTTCTGGGGTACATGTGCAGGTCATGCAGGGTTGTTGCATAGGTGCATACATAACCAGGTGGTTTGCTGCCTCTATTCCCCCTTTGACTATATCCGGCATTTCTCCCTATGTTATCCCTCCCCAACCCCACTGTCCCTCTCCAGCGCCCCCCAACTACCCCCAGTGGGTGATGCTCCTCTCCCTGAGTCCACATGCTCTCATTGTTCAACACCTACCAATGAGTGAGAACATAAGCATCAGAAGAGTAAAGACCATGTTCACCTTTTTATCTTCATTTTTATTTCTGCAATTCCTAGAAGAGTACTATGCATAGAGCAAATTCTCAAGAAATATTCAATGAATGAATTTTCTGATTATTTATTCAATAATTTTAGTATACGTTATCTGACTAACTGCATGAACATATATTATTATTCATATTAAGCAGACAGATGACAGACAACTCAGGCTTAAAGAAAATGCATGACTACCCACATTTGTTCAGCTAGTGAAAAGCAGAGGTAGAATTTGAACTTAGGACTTCTTTTTTCCACATCACTATTCTAAAAGCATTTTTCTTACTGTTCCCAGTATCCTGGGGAGAAGTGAAAGAACAGGAAACTAATATTTCTGAAGCCTCTGCTAGTACTTGCCCACATTATCTCACTTGCTATTTTTAACAATTCTGTGAGGAAGGTATTGCTTATTGCTACTGTCTTTTTCTACAGACATGTCCTTTCATCTTTGCTTAGCAACATATTAGATTGTGGAGTTTTAAAGCATTCATATGTATTCTATTTCTCATTTGATATGCTTTGGGTTTGACACTAATTTTTCCTGTTTTTTGAAAGTTAAACCAGTGATTATAATACATAGTTAGACTTAAAATATTTTTGTGTGAGCAAAAAGGGCTACTAGATGGTAAATCTCCAAGGTTAAATGGTAAGTTTAGCACTTGAACCTCAGCTTCCAAAGACCATCTATTTTTTTTTTAGCCATACCATAGAACAATGTACTTTCCCCTTCTCATTAAAATAGATCTCAAAATAATCCATCAAGTTCACTACATAGTTTGTTCTTATAATTTTATTGTAGAATCTTATGTAGCCAAGCATTTTTTGCAATACTTCTTAACCAAACAGTACCTCTGTATACCATCTAGGAACAGATAAACCCACATGAACAAATTTTGCCTTAGATAGGTAAATACTTAAAATATTCATTTTCCCTGAGAGGACTTAAAGCACTCTTTGGCTGATTAAAATATTCAAATGAGTATTCATATTCCACTATCCTTTTAGTATTTATTTATTGAATATTTATACATTTTAAGATAGTGTACTAAGTGTTGGAGACAGACTGATAAATAATATCAACACAGACCCATCCTTTAAATGCAGTTAATATTTTAGAGGAAAGACAGATATAAATAAAGTAATTATATCACTGCAAAGAGATATAGAGGTTGCTAAAATTTATATGGCAAGGAAAAGTGACCCTTCTGGGAAATCAGGACAACTGTATAAGCTATTCATTGCATACATCTGGGGGTGGGGGAGAAAATGGAAACTGGAAGAAGAGAAGGGAGTTGTCAAGGTGACATGATAATTCTGGCTTGCAAAACTGAATATAGATGGTGGTGCCATTTACTTAACTGGGTAACACTGGAAGAATGCCAGGTTAGTGTAATGAAATAACAAGAGGAGACATGTACATGTTGAGTTTGGGATGTAGATATCTCCAGAAGTCCTGGAGATGTATGATCTAGAGCTTAGAGGAGAGGCCTGGGATATGTAAATGTAGAGGTATTCAATATTAGGTGATGAATGATGAAGAACTTACATAAGGATAGAACACTAAGCAACTAAATTAGAAGTCTTAAGACTAATCCTTGAGAAACTCTAGTGCCTAAAATCCAGATGGAGGCAGAGGATCCAGGAAAGGCGACTGACCAAAAGAGAGAGGTTGGAGGGTAAATATGAAAGGATGGCATTATGAAGCCAGAAGAATAAGCTTTCAATAAAGTGGGAATTTTCTTCTCTGATAAAGTACTAAGAGGTCAAGAAAATAAAAAATAAAATATGATCAAGAGTTTCTTAGTGATCTTACTAAGGACACTGTGGCTTATTGACAGGAGATAAAAACCAAGTTGCAATAGGTTGATGAGTGAGTGGCAAGTAAAAGAAACATTAAGAGGCAGAGACTCTAGAGTTCCAGAGTTAAAATGGAGCAGCTGGCTTTAGATAGGAGAAAAAATGTTTTCTTTTTTAACTGAAGGAAAAGTTGAGGAGAAATTTGATACATTTTCAGTATTTTGTAAATATGGCAGCAAAAAGTAAGGGATATTTCTGTTTGATGGCATCCATTTTCTCTGTATAAGAATATGTGGTATTCTAAGAGTGATGGGGCATTATCACATTATCAGTTAGCTGTTGCTGAGTAACAACCAACCTCAAATCTTAAAGGCTCAAAATGACAGCCACTTACTGTTTCTCATGAGTTAATGGATGGCAATGGTGCAGTTCATTGTATCTGGACTAGGTTCCACTGATTTGGGCTTGCTGCTTGTGGTCAACTACCGGGTAAACTATGAGCTGGTTGACCTAGAATGACCTCAGCTGAGACCATTCACTTAACCTCCAAGTTTCCTACAGTCCTATAGGAAGCTGGACAAGGCCTGCTCTAATACTAGTAGCAGTATTCCAGGAAAGAAAACAGTTGTGGACTGAATGTTTGTGTCACCCCTAAATACATATATTAAAGCCCTTTAACTGTCAATGTGACTGTATTTAGAGATAGGACTTTTAAGGAAGTAACGAAGATTAAATGAGATATTAAGAGTGGGGCTCTGATCTGACAGAATTAATATCTTTAGAAGAAGAGATACCAGACAGCTATCTGTTTCTCTCATTCTCTTTATCACATGAGGACACAATGAGAAGGGGGCTATCAGCAAACCTGTAAGAGGTCCTCCCTCAGAACCTGACCATGCTCTGCTCTGATCTTAAATGTTTAGCCTCCAGAACTGTGAGAAAATAAATTTCTGGCATTTAAGCCACTCAGTCTATGTTATTTTGTTATGGAGCCAGAACAGATGAATATAGAAACAAACAAAACATGTATGTCCTTTTTTTTTAATAATAAGAAAAAGAATAAAGAAGAAGAAGAAAGAGAAAGAGGAAGAGGGAAAGAGAATGGGGATATTGCTTTATTGCCTGGGCTAGAATGCAGTCTAAATATGGGTATGCCTATAATTGTCCTTAATAATGGAGACATGAAAGAAAATGAGGGAAGAGAATAACAAACAAGGAGCCAACCAACATTTCGTTTAAACTTCTAAGTTGATATGATGTGGTACTGATAAGAGTGTATATTTTGTGTATTTAAAGTGGAGAGTTCTATAAATGTTAATTACGTTTACTTGTTGCAGATCTGAGTTCAAGTCCTGGATATCGTTGTTAATTTTCTGTCTCATTGATCTGTCTAATATTAATGTTGAAGTCTCCCATTATTATTGTGTGGGAGTCTAAGTCTCTTTATAAATCTTGTATGTCTGAGTATTCCTGTATTGGGTGCGTATATATTTAGGATCTTTAACTCTTCTTGTTGCATTGATCCTTTCATCATTATAGAAAGTCCTTCTTTGCTTCTTTTGATCTTTGTTGCTTTAACGACTATTTTATCAGAGGCAAAAATTGTAACTTCTGCTTTTTATTTATTTATTTATGCTCTCTGGTTGGTTGGTAAATCTTTCTCCATTCCTTGTTTTGAGTCTTTGTGTATCCTTGAATGTGAGATGGGTCTGGATGCAGCATACCAATGGGTTTTAGTTTTTTATCCAAATTGCCTGTCTGTCTTTGGATTGGGGGATTTAGTCAATTTAAATTTAGAATTAATAATGATATATGTGAGTTTAATATTGCCATTTAATATTAGCTGGCTATTTTGCCCATTAGTTGATGTAAATTCTTCATTGTATTGATGCTCTTTACTTTTTGGTATTTTTTAGAAAGGCTGATACTGTTTGTTCCTTTCTATGTGTAGTGTTTCTTTCAGAAGCTCTTGTAAAGCAGGCCTGGTGGTGATGAAATCTCTGAGTGCTTGCTTGTTCACAAAAAACTTTATTTTTCCTTCACTTGTGAAGCTTAGTTTGGCTGGATGTGAAATTCTGTGTTGAAAGTTCTTTTCTTTAAGGATGTTGAATGTTGGTCCCCACTCTCTTCTTGCTTGTAGGGTTTCTGCTGAGAGATCTGCTGTAAGTCTGATAGGCTTCCCTTTGTGGAAAACCTGACCTTTCTCTCTGGCTGCCCTTAGTATTTTCTCCTTCATTTCAACCCTGGTGAATCTGACAATTATGTGCCTTGGAGTTGCTCTTCTTGAGGAATATATTTGGGGTGTTCTCTGTATTACCTGGAGTTGAATATTATCCTGCCCTGCTAGGTTGGGAAAATTTTCCTGAATAATATCCTGAAGCGTATTTTCCAGCTTGGATTCATTCTCTTCGTCACATTCAGGTACACCTATCAAGCGTAGATTAGGTCTTTTCACATAATCCCATATTTCTTGGAGACTTTGCTCGTTCCTTTTTATCCTTTTTTCTCTAATCTTGTCTTCTTGTTTTATTTCATTGAATTGGTCATCGACCTCTGATATCCTTTCTTCTGCTTGATCAATTCGGCTGTTAAAACTTGTGCATACTTCATGTAGTTCTCATATTGTGTTTTTCAGCTCCATCAGTTCACTTACATTCCTCTCTAAATTGTGTATTCTTGTTAACATTTCGTCAAACCTTTTTTCAAAGTTCTTAGTTTCTTTGGATTGGGTTAGAGCAAGTTCTTTTAATTCACAGAAGTTTCTTATTATCCACATTTTGAAGCCTGCTTCTGTAATTGGAACACACTCGTTCTCCATCAAGCCTTGTTTTGTTGCTGATGAGGAACTGTGATCCCCGCTGAGGGAGAGGCATTCTGATCTTAGGTATTCTCAGCCTTTTTTGGCTGTTTTCTTCCCTTCATTGTAGATTTATCCATCTGTGGTCTTTATAATTACTGTTTTTGTAATGGGATTTCTGAGTGGACGTCCAACTTATTGATTCTCAGCGCCGAAATCTGAGCAACCCACTGCACCGACTAAATCAGCGGCGTTAAGATTGATGGTGCTTTTCTGACTCTGCACCAAGAACCAACGCTCCGAGGCACCGGCAAAACCGCCTCGCCGGTCACAAGAGTCGCGCTGGCGACCCGTGGGGCTCCTCTGCTGGGAATCTCCTGATGCGTGAGCAACAAGAATTCATGTGAAGGTGTGGCGTCCTCTCGTTCTTTGTGCTTTCACTGGGAGCTATAATCCCGAGCTGCTAGTGATCAGCCATCTTGGATCTCTCTTGTATGTCCTTTTTTAAGCTTCTGCTTGCATCAAATATGCTACTACTTAATTGGCAGAAGCAAGTAGCACATCCACACTCAGATTCCAAGTTGGAAAGAACCCCAAAGTTATAAGGAGGGCATTCACTAAAGCTAGTTGTGCAACAAATACAACAGGGAGGACAAAGTGGGTATGACTATTTGGGAAGAATGAACAATGTTTGTTCGCTATGCATTGTGTAAAATTGATTGACAAGATAAACATATTAGTAGTTTTAGTCTGTGATGAAGGCTGGTTTCAGTTAGTAATTATGAAGTTGTAGTCATACTAATCAACATTGTCTTATGACGTTTTTCCCCAAGAATGTTAAGATACCAGATATATTAGTCAGCTTGGGCTACCATACAAAATAGCACAGACTAGGTAGCTCAAAAAAAACACAAAACTTACTTTCTTAGAGTTCTGGTGTCTGGAAGTCTGAGAGCAGGGCTTTCTTCCTGGTTTGCAGAGAGTTGTCTCTCACTGCTCTTGCTATGTACTTATGTAGCCTTTCCTTGGTACATACAAACCATGGTCTTCCATATAAAGAGAAGTTTCTCTCTCTTCATCTCCTTATAAAGCCACAAATCCCATAGAATTAGGACCCCATCCTTAAGAAATCATTTAACCTTCTTTACTTCCTAAAGGTCCTATCTTTATATACAGTCAAATAAGATGTTAGTTTTCAAAATATGAATTTTGTAGAGATCATTCAGTCTATAGCACTGGGGTACATAAGAGAGAAGATGGCACTTTTTATAAAGGTTTTGCCAGATGATAAAAATACAGAGGGTCAGTGGAATCAGTGTTACTGGTTAAAGATAATTTAAAGTCCAAACTGAAAATAGAGGATAGGAGGAGAGAAAGAAAGTGATGGATAAGGAGATGGAGAGAAAGAAAACAGAGTTGCCACTAGTTTGGAAATGCAATTGCATCTAATAGCAGTGGTGGAGCAGTCAAGCTGAAAATATGTCAGGCAATTAGAATTAATTATCTGGGATATCGAGTAGTTTTAGAGTTGACATGATTTGGAGTGTATTCATGGACATGGATCATGGAGGTTAAGAAAATCTCATTGCAGAGGAGGATGAAACAGAATTGAGAGGGCAAGTGTGTTGTAAAGGTTGCCCATGTGTGTTGATGTCATCAAATCCAATGGCAGGGACTTGGTGGGACAAAGCCCATGCAAAAACAGTAGTGTTTTTAATAAATGAAAAGATTGACTCAGAAAGATTTGAATAACACCAACTAGGGACATTTCCCTCCCTTTAATGTTTCTGAACAATCATCAGTGAAATGCATCCATTGGGCTTTAAAATTTTATTTACAGGAATAATTACCTTACAATTTGCAACATGAAGCTCTTCCAGTAAGAGGAGTAAGCGTTTTGTCTTCTGAAGCACTCAAAGAAATGAGATAGGTCAGGTTTTCTACATTTAGATAATCAGTCAAAGGAAAGGCCAAGACTGAGGTTATATGACTTACTATTGTACTTGTTTTTCTAGCTTTTTAGCTGACAGATGGCTCTTCAATTTTTCCTCCCCTTGAAGCTGCTGCTTTGGTAAGTCAATCTTCCATTCTCACATGTCTGAGATCTGGAGGGGTTCAGAGGCCTGAGTTATTTTTCTGTGTGTTTATATAGCACCTCTCATTGTAGCCTTTTTGAAGAAGGTTAATAATATTCAAGGAAGATGCCATCAGTCTTCTTCCCAGATGAAAAATGCTAAATACAGGAACAGCCAAGTTTAATGGCAAAACATTAAACAGACATTATCCTACACCCACTCTACCTTTCTTTACATGTTTTTCACTTGGAAATAATACAAACTACTTTTAAGGTGCATGGTTTCTGATAGACCTTTCAAAATATTATACCTCCTTTTATTTTATTCCCAATACTTGCACATAGAAGACATATGGATCTGGGGTTTTAAGTACAGCATGCAAGTTTCTATCTTAATTTGGTAAGGCTTTCTGATTTCCCTTAGGAGAAATTGGCTTACTTCTCCCAATCAATATAATAATAATTAATAATACCTCTATAAGAACAATGAACACATTTAATATGCTTATCTTCTTAATTTTTTTTTTTTTGGATGGAATCTCACACTGTCACCCAGCCTGGAATGCAATGGCACGATCTTAGCTCACTGCTACCTCCACCTCTGGGGCTCAAACAATTTTCCTCTCTTAGCCTCCTGAGTAGCTGGTACTAAATGCATGCACGGCCACGTCTGATAGTTTTTGTATTCTTAGTAGAGATGGTTTCACCGTGTTGGCCAGGCTGATCTTGAACTCATGACAGGTGATCTGCCTGTTTCAGCCTCACATAATGCTGGAATTCCAGGGAGGAGCCACCACTCCCAACCATTTTCTTAATTTTGAAATGACCCACATTTAGCACAAGGCTTGACAATTAATAACAACTAGCATGTAAGTTATGTGCCTACAACTAGCTAAATACTTTGCTATTGTTTATTTATTTAACTCACCTAAAAAATAAATGACAGTAGTAACTGTTCAGCTAAATAAAGTTTTGGGGAAAGAATTTCTGGCAGAGGGATTGTAAAGAAAACCTGGAGTCAAAAGAGTTTGTCACCCTTGAAGATATTAAGGAGTCCATTATGTCTTGGACTGCAGACAGTTAAAGATTAAATGGAAAAAATGGAAAAAACCTCACATGGCAGCCAGGAGTCAGATTCTAGAGGATCTTATGTGACTTTAGGATATGGAATTTGATATTAAGCAGAATGGAAAGTCATTCAGAGTTTCAGTAAGTAACACCAAATAAGTGTTGAGTGAATTTAACTGAAGACAATATTTATAATATTATTTAAGTATTTCATAAGAGATTGTAGCATCTGTAGGCTAACACTGGTTTTTAAACACATGTCTCTGCCCAGCTGTCTTAACATAAAACATATATTATTCTGTGGTCCTTATATACCAAATATAAAATGATATAAACTGAGCACGTTTGTAAAGGAAAGAATCAAAGGCTACCTTGAAGACAGGTCTCTCTCCTGCTTTTCTCTGATTTCCTGCTGACATCTGGCAGAAAAGCCCAACCCATAGGTAAGTGAGAGGGGAAGGTAGCTCTGATCTGTAAGAACTCTGAAGGTTCTTACAGATCAACCTTCTGGGGAATAGTAGGATGGAAAATAATGGGTCAGGATAGAACAACAGTGAGAGCTTGAGGTGAATGTTAAATTTGTGTTCTAGGTGCCTAACTTCACCCTTCTCCTAGATCTGGGATTAAAAGTGAATCTGAATTTTATTTACTTGTAGCCAGAAATATCCTCACTAATAGAAGATATTTAGAACACCTGGATTTGAATAGTTTACATTTGTTATGTCTTCAGCTAACTGGCTTCATCTTCTGTAAACCATACTACCCATATCTATAAAATGTGCTTGCCTTAAAGGTTCACAAGATTAGAGAAAATGCTTAGGGCACTAGCATTGTAAGGCCCAGAAAATATAGTGGCTCCTCTGTGTTCATGGAGGATTTGTTCCAGGGACCTTGCAGATACCAAAACTTATAGATGCCCAAGTTCCTTATATAAAGTGGCATACTATTTGCATATAACCTATACACACCCACCCATATATTTTAAATCATCTTTAATTGCTTACAACACCCAATACAATGTAAATTCTATGGAAAGTGTTGTTACATTATATTATTTTTATTTGTACTATTTTTCATTAGTGTATTGTTACTTTTTGTTGTTTTTTTCTTAAATATTTTGAATTGGTAGTTGGGGGGATGCAGAACGCTCCGATGGGGAAACTGCAGGTGCAAAGGACAAGTTATAATAGAGCATAATTATTATGCTGATGATGAATTTGGAATTAGATTAAATTTCTACTCAGACTTGCTTTTCTTTGTCTTTCTTGAAGCTTGATGTCTTTCCAAGGAGTGCAGGTCATTGGATTTTAAGCCACAAACCAAATAAACAGAGATACGTTGAGATTGGAGAGCATGGCTAGTTCAAAGTCACATTGAGGGGGTATTCTAGTTACCCTGGATGATTCAAAGAATATGAATCTGTTCTCTGCCCACAAGGAGCTTACCGATGAATTTTAAAAATTAGGAAAATTATGTATTAATGGAAAGTAAAACTATGTTTCAGAATTTATTTAAATTTTCCTTTGAAGATTTTTTCACAGTACCTAAAGGAGCCAGGGTTAAAGCATAAAATGTCTCATGTCAACCTATACCAAAATTAGAGTCAAGATTTGTAACATTTTTTAATGAATAAAATAATTTGAAGCTCTATTAATGCAAAATATAAAATGCAGCCTATAAAACACTTTTTGAAGAGAAATTAAATTCTGTACAATAAGACATAAAATTCTATCATCTGTCATAGTTCCTTGGCATCAGAGAGAAATACATGACACCCAAGTTAGCTAAGAGTGCACAGTTGGTGGAGAATAGATTCTATTACCATGGCAACTTAATTTGAGATTCACAAGGTATGTTTTAAACTAGGCTTCTGACTTGGGAATGAATACAAGCAAATAATTAGATAACTAAATTGCTGAAACAGCACGTGAGAAGCACAAGTATATTTAAGGAAAAAATTTCTCCCAAATCTAAATTATCATCTGTCTATGATGAATCAGAATAATACCAGCTTGCATTCAGCAGTGATTTCTATTTCAAGCTGTTCTATGTAAAGACATGGGTCCTTTCCTTTCATCTAGATCTATTTTATATATATATATATATATATATATATATATATATATATATATATAATATAAATACGTACATAATATTTAATATATGTATTACATAAATACATATATAATCTATAATGTGTATATATATACTTGAAATTGTTAATTGTATACAATGTGACCAAATAGAGTTTCCTTATCTATAAAATGAAGGGATTGGAATAGATGATGTTTCAGCTTCCTAATTAGTGAGGGTAATGAGATGGAGGTTGTTTGTTTCTGATCCCAGCAGTGGTTTGGTGGAGCCTTTTAGATTCTGCCTCAGTAGTCTTAAAATGCTTTTTTGGCTCAGTTATTTGGTATGTGGTTAGGCATGGAACAATTTAGAGACAAATGTGAGATACCTGTTCAAATTATTTGAAGCTAAAAAAAATTGTTGTAAACATGCAAATATTAGCATACGAACTTCAAGGCAAAAAATTCCTGCCATATGTTAAAAATGGCTGGAATTATAATTGAAAAGTTATTGGCAACATGGCAACTTCTCTGTCATCATCATCACTTCTCTCTTTTCTTTCTGCATTTGCTTTATTATTTTTTCTCTGGTGCCAACTTTCTTTGCTCTATATGCGTATGGGCCCCACATGGCTGCCTCATACTCAGATCTACATTCTACTTTAGTTTGGGTACTTAGTATATATTGTCTAGAACCATGATTTCCAAAATATTTCCTCAAAAGATCCAGAGCTATGAATTCTTATAACAGGTAAAAAGAGTTCAGTACAGATGCAACCATCCTTAAGGCATCCTTAAACCATCCAAAAACAAACAAACAAACAATATGTGTGTGTGTGTGTGTGTGTGTGTGTGTGTGTGTGTGTGTGGTGTATAAGCATTTACACGCATACATTTCCTCCTGTATTCACTAAAATAATATTTAAATTATTTAACTCCTTACACATTTTAGAGTTGTCACCTGAAACTTCTCATCACAAGTTTAATAGTTTCAAAATACATTTTCTGGTTAATTGTTTATATTGTATTGGCTTTTAATACATGCCCTCCTCAATATGTTTGGCTATCATTCAATCCAATGAGGGACCAGATAGATTAAAAGACAAGGAAAGAGTAATTTACTCGTTTTTCTTCCTGCCTACCTGGGACTGGGACTTCTCATTGCATCTTCTTCTGCCCTCAGACTGAATTCTACTACTGGCTTTCTTGACTCACCAGCTTGCAGATGGCAGTTTGTGGGACTTCTTAGCCTCCATAATTGCATGAGCCAATTCATACTGATGATATATAAGTAGACCAATATCTATCTATCTATAAATATAATACAATATACATATGTTTCACCAGCTCTGTTTCTCTGGAGAACTCTGACTAGTATTAATCATAGATAAATGGATGGATAGGTGGGTAGATAATGAAGAGACACATAGATAGCTAAAGGCAGGAGCCTTGCCATGAATCTGTGGAGGTGTAAAACTTCCATATTTCTCACTAACATGCTGACTTTTTGTTCGTTCTCTTGGGTATCTTTCTTAGCAACTATGAACTTTGACATTTACCTTTGGTGCTTGAATGATTCAGACTTCAGGGCAATGAACACTGACAAGATTCATTGCAGGCAGGAGAAATGCTATTTTTCATTTACAGCATGGGGAAAAAAAGGAATTTTGAAAGGGAGGGGTTAGTTATGGAAAATTAGAAGACAACACAGTTTTTTTTTTTTCCAGCAATATTATCTTTAGAACAGACTGCATGCATAAGCTGAGTATCTGGAGGTAAATTTCCCTAAAAACACGCGTGCCTGTCTAAACCTCGGAAAGCCTGCATGTGTATAACCTCATGATGCAACTTGCTCAGTTTGACGACTGGTTTCTGGGCTCTGTCAGTGCTTCAGATAATATGGACTATATGGATGAAGTGTTCTGGAAACGTGAGATACTTATTTGGAAAAACAAAAAAAGCAATATTTTAGATCCAGCTCCAAATATGATGGTGAACTCTGGAGATGTGGCCACAGAATTAGGCTTAAAGTTCTGCAGGTGATTCTGACATATATGGCCTTCTAGATGATTATTTTGGAAACACTACTGTAGTCTTAACAACAAAAAAGCAATAAAAGAGAACTTTAATAATTTCCCTACCTCTCAGCATATATAAAAGGAGATCAAGTTCATAACTTCTAGCAATGTTTCTCAAATCTCCCATTCTTTTTCCCCAACTCCTTCATGGCCAGTATTCCCACTGCCATTACCCTCCAAAAAGCAAACCAAACCAACGTCCCCCACTCCATCCTCCACTACTGCAAGTCTTTCTCCTTCTTCTCTCACCTCTTCCTACAATTTTTATCTCCCAATTCTGTGTTAGTTCATCAAAAAATGTACAAGAATAATGAGAGCAAATACAGATTTGCTGCTAAGGGCAGAAGACAGGCATATACTTTAATGCAGAGAATGTGGAATTTGATGCCTTTCTCCGGCCTCCTATAAACTCATTGATTGGAGAGAAGCCTCATGAAAGAGGTGTTCCAGGAAGTTTGTGTGATATGTACCAAAAAGTAATAAATATGCTGAGTGTTAGGCTTACTATACCTTACTTATTGCCTTCCACACATACACATGGCTCCATAAACTTGTAAGAGAGGGTTTGGGGGCTACACAAGACCCATGGCTTGGGTTTCTCTCACTTTGATCAGAGCAATTTTGCAGACAGAAATGATTTTTTAAAACTCAGTTTTAAAAAACTGAGTTCATCTATATCTGAATTGGCAGATATACCTTCTGAAGAATAAAATAGATATGAAAAGTTATGGCAGTCTGGGTTCTCTGGAAATGTGTTCAGAAATGTGTGGGCTGCAGGAGCTTTATTAGGGTCAAAACTGGTGAAAGAGATGGGAGAAGGAAGGACTGGATACAGGGAGAAATTTAATTGCCATGCAGGATTGACAAAGCCTCGGCCAACCCTGCTGGGATCTCTGGGTTTATGTGGATGGACAGAGTTGCCTCATTTTGGCTGAAATTGTCAGGTCCTTATATCTTCATTTCTCTCAGTCACAAAAGTGGGCTTCCCTGGGAAAAAATGACCTGGGAAGAGATTGGTCTCCACAGCTAAGTCAGACCCTCTGAATGGGCTCACTGCTAAATATTGCCTGCTGACCACACTCCCCTCAACTTGGGAACCTCTATGAAAAGGAATCTAGATCATGCCTTTCTAAGTCTACCTTGGAAATGAGCAGTGAAATAAAGAAAGAGGGAGAAAGAAAGCAGTGGTTTTGAACATGGAAAGACAGAAGGGGCTTTGGAAAGGGGCATGAGAAGTGGGAAAAATAGCTATCACACTAGAATGCCTTCACCTTCGGAGAGATAGATGGTGAAACAAAATTCTAGGGTATTCATTCTGTGCTTTATTCAATTGTTTCCTATCAGCATTTTTAAAAAGAGAATCATTACATGTGGAATAATTGTGTCTCCCCAAATTCATATGTTAGTACCCTAAACCAAACCCCATCAAATGTGATAGTATTAGAAGCAGGACCTTTGTGAGATAATTAGGAGTAGATGGGGTCATGACGTCAGAGCCATCGTGAATACAATTAGTGCCCTTGTAAGAGTCATGGAGGAGCTTGCTTTTCGCTTCTACTCCCTGCTGTGTAAGGATAGGATAAGAAATCGGGAGTCTACAACCCATAAGAGGGCTTTCAGCTGACCATACTGGCACGCTGATCGTGGACTTTCAGCCTCAAGGACAGATATTTAAGAAATAAATAGCTGTTGTTTCTAAGCCACCCACTCTCTTGTAGTTTTGCAGTAGCAGCCTGAGCTAACTAAGACAAGAGTTAAGTAAACATTTCAATTCCTTTTCAGTTCTTGTTCTGTCTGCCATACTAGGACTAGGCTGAATTCAGGTTTTCTGTGAGTAACAAGGGGATTAAAACTCCCTTGTCTAAAACCTTCTGTGACTTTCCATGATCTTGAAGATAAAAACTTCCCAAAATGACAAATAAGATTTTGCCTTTGGTTGAGGTCAGTCTCTTCCCTTCCCCCTTGCTCTTTACAGGAGGGTACATTCAAGCCACATCATAAGTATCTAGTTGGTTTGTACACATCCGTCCAACTTTTCACACATACCTTTTCCTCTGTTTAAATCACTTCTCTTCACTAAGCTTCCTCTTCCCTCAAATTTCAATTCAAATACCACTTGCTCAGAAAGTCTTCCCTAATGCCAACACCGCAATTGTACTCTCCCTCGCAACTATATTTTTCTCTCAAACTATACATAATACTCTAAATTATTAATTTATCTTAATTTCTATATTCCCTAAGAGGCTGAAAATTTGATGAAAACAGGGAAGCATCTGTTTTGTTCATCACTGCATCTCAGTGCTTCAGGTGGTAAAGGAAGGTTTTAATGGTAGAGTTATTAGTGATAAACAACTGATCATGGGAGAGAATTCTAAAATGGGCAGCTGCAATACTGAAAAGAGAATTCAATTATTGGTAGTATCTTTAGAGTTGGAATAAGAGTAATCATTATTATAACAATGATAATAATAGTAAACACATCAATTATACAGCATGCCATGCACAGATCTAGGTGTTCTAGATACATTATTTTGTTTCTTAAATAATATGATAAGATGGGAATCATTATATCTATATTTTTCCATTGCAGGAACTAAAGAGCAGGAAGGATAAATAAATTCTCTAGTGTTACACACTTTGCAAGTATTAGAGCCAAGGATATGAGCTCAGGCAGTATGGTTCCCAAAGCAACACTCTCAATATTCAATTCTGTTGCTTTAATATTTGAGTCTGGCATTGATAATAACAATAGAAGTGGGCCTTTATTAGGATTTTTTAATTTAAAAAGTAGATATTATGTAGTTCTATGATTTTCTTGGTGAAAAGTAAACTCCCTCCTCCATCTCCTTTTCTGTCAGATGAATGGGCACCTACTGGGTACTCTGATCAGTTGTTAGCTGCGTCTGCCTAAAGTCTGTTAGCTATTTAGCTGAGGGAATCTACAGAAAGTATGAATGATTTAACAATGTCTTTAATAATAAAACAAAGTCATGAACTAAAGAAAAAATGGACTTGGGTGAAACTACCACTTACTTTGGAGCAAAAGACTTGAACCTATTTCTACATTTGTAAAAGGAGACATTCATCATATCTTACTTAAAATGATACTATAAAGGACAAAAAACATAGTATTTTCTGTAGAATAAATAAATGACAGAGAAAAAAAGGTCCATTGTATTTTTTCCACCCTCGTCCCCAATTTTTCCATGCTACCTATTGTACCAACTTATAACTTCTTTATAAACCAATCGTAGCTAGTTTAGTTTATGTATATTTAGTCAGATAATAAAATTTGAACAAACTTTATCTAATGGATTATCACTGTGACTTATGTCCAAGGTGATAATAACTATGCATTGCATTTTATAATACTTTTATGCCCAAGGCAGATGTAATTAAGGCTGTCATAACCCTGCTTGTACATTCACATGTGATTAGATGTTAATGTGTGTAACTTTGAATTACACCAGCTCCTAATGGGGTTTTAAAATATTTTAGTATTTTTGTTCCATGAGCCTTTTATTGTTTTCTCAGCTCTAATCTGGTCTATGGGCAACCATTTTTCCCATCAGTACCCATAGCATACACTGCTAATCATCAAAGTTTTCTTTCCAACTGAGCCTTGACAGATTCTCCAAATCCTTAAATGGCCAAACAACTGATTAGAGTTAGCCTGGGAAACATTTGTCATTCCGGGAAAGAGAAATCAGAAAAGTGATGTTAGTAAAAGCTAAAGAAAAAGGGAGAGTTAGTAAAGTTTTATGAAAGAGAACTTGAATTATAAAGGCAATGCAGGTAAGAAAAATGATTCATATTAATAATATGATTCAGTCTGTAACCCCATATTACATTTTTGCTTTAAATTATACCATCCTCTTTTCTGTTTCTGTATTTATGTCTCCAATGAGGGAGTAAAATAGGTTTTATATTAACTTAGTATTAAATTATTATTCATGTGTTTTTACTTTAGCCAAGTCAATTTCATTTTTTTATTTCCACTACATGTAAGGAAGCTCATTACAAAAGATGGGGGGGAAAGGACATGCCTGGCTTGCTCCCACTAAATTCTAAGGCCCTTTTAAGCAGCCAGTTCACACTTGCAAGATTATTCGAAAGTGGGAAATAATGGATAGAAGGAAGGAGGAAGTAGATAAAATAAGGAACATTGGAAGGGGTGGATACTTGAGATTTTAATTATGTTCTTCTTAGTATTTTAAGGGTCTCACGTCTTTCTGAAAAGTTGTTGAAGTCTATTGGCCTTCACTCCAGTCACTGCCATCAGTAATTTTTAAGTTGTTTTTTTTTTATTGCATTTTAGGTTTTGGGGTACATGTGATGAACATGCAAGATTGTTGCATAGGTACACACATGGCAGTGTGCTTTGCTGCCTTCCGTCCCCTCACCTGTATCTGTCATTTCTCCCCATGCTATCTCTTCAAGAAATTTTTAAGTTTTATATACAATCTCACTGACCACTGGGGGCACCCATGGATAACACCATAATCACTTCTGTATTAGCTAAATGTGGCTTTCTAGAAGACAAAATTAGATTACTCACCAACATTAAAACAAGGATATGATTTTTCCCATGACTACAGTACCTTATACAACATGTCAGATTCTAAGTAAGCTAGAGGATTCCTCAAATTTCCATTCATCATTTTAGAGGACTGTTTCCCACATTTCAGCTATTCGCCTACCACTTTCACGGTTTTACTTATATCTGTATAAAATAAAAACATTTAATTCATCTAATATTTAAAAAAACCATTTTCTAGCAAATAACTTGTATACATTTTCTATTTCTATGGTAAATGTAAAATTAATATAACTCTTATATAGATGTCATTTCTATCGTGATGTATCCTATAAATTTTAATGTATTACCTTCACTTTAGAGATGTGGAAAGTGAGACCTGAATATTAAAATAACTTGGGTAAGTTTTCACTGATGATTCATGGAAGAAGTAAGATTCAAGTACAGGTATGACTGGTTTTAAAGCCTCTGCTCTGAGTTACTGAGTTTGTTATTTGTTAGGTTTTTGTTAGGCTATAAAACATTAAATATAAAGAATGCAGACAGACTTCACTGATAAATTGGCTCACTAATAAATTGGAGATATATATATATTTGATTTCCTCTGTAAGAAAGTTAGGAGACGGTCTCATAAGCATATTAAAAAATGGCTAAGCTTAAGTCATTTATTTTGAATCTTTCTTATAGGAGTGATGGGTCTTTTTTTTTTTTTTAATTTGCTTGATTGATGATTTATTAGAAACAACCTTTCCCCCATTAGAATACATTCTGGTGAAAATGTCAGTTAAAGTGCTCTGCTATGCCTTGGAAAAATAATTGACATGTCACTGATAGCTGGCCAATCAAATGCTATCTCTCTGAAATGTGAAAAGGAGCATGTTAGTGAAAAAAAATTAAAAATGCTTGGACCTAATTCATTCCATTGCACACTCCCTAAAAGATGTCTGTAACCTCTTGTACCTCCACCCAATGCTTTTCTGGCCCTAGCTAAACCTGGATGTCCTTTCCATTCTAGGAGCTCTAAGATACCCCATCAATAAAGTACTTATCTGCTTCAGTTGGCTAGTCCATTTCTAATAGTTCAAATAAGAATTTTAAAAGATGCCATTCTTGTTTCTAAATTTCCCTCCAGAAGGATCAAACTAATTTACATTTCCATCAATTGTATACGAATGTGTTAAGGTAGTATTTTAAAGGAAATAGAGAAAAATATCCAAATGACAAATGCGAACTGGCAATTTTTTCATTGGAATTTGCTTGATCAGAAACATTTTCTCTTCTTTCATTAAAGCAAACTGATTCTTGGTTCGCAGTTAATATCAAAGTAAATAATGACACCTCTACCTCAAAGTTAGAAAATTCATTTCTCATGGAGTTATAATTCCCTTAGCAAACACAAATATCTTGATTATGTTCTGTGAAAATTTTCTTTATAGCAGTATGCTCAGATCTCTACTGGAGTCACTTTGAAACTTGTCCAATCTTGCCAGCAAGTAATCATCTAGTAGATGTTTCTGTGAATAAACATCCAATTTACTGCAATGATTTTCAGATTAATTCTGCCTGTCTCTCAGTATCTGTCTTTATTCAACTGCATATTGTAGCAATGAATATATGACTGTAAAAATAACTATGTATATATTATTTTAAATGGTAATTAGAAAGCAAATCACCTGTAAAGCTGATGGAAAGATTGTTAGGTTCTATTGAGCTTGAAAATTCTCATTTATGTTTAGTGTTAAATTTAAATACAAAAAAACAAAAGGGTTAGTTAAAGTAAAATACAAGCATTGAGCTATGAAGATGATGTGGTTACTAACACTGAAACTGGTGACAAATTTTAAGAGTAAAGTATTTCCTTCCTTGGGAATGAAGACAGAGAAGGAAACCTGTAATTAAAGCATTTGTGTTGAGGGTGGAGGAGTCTCTAGCAGCAATGAGCCTCAAAAAATAAACAAGTTGACTGATTCAGCTCAAAGCAGAACAGATGCCGTTCAATAATGGGAATGTTTTTAAAATTATGAGAAGTAGATAAGTTCCCATGATTGTTGGTAGAAATTAGTACATCAGTTTGAAATGTTGACAATATTCAGACAGAGGAGTGTAATTCCATTTCAGCGGACAAATTTGAGTTTCAGAATCAATTATCCTCTGTGATCATTCCATTAGAAATATCACACTGGAGATAGCCAGAATGGAACAGAAAATGTATAGTGAATGATTGTATGCAAATTTCTAAAGGGAAAAGACACTCAAAAAACATTTCTTCCCCTTTCATATCTCTCTCCATACATGAATCAACTCCAACAAAAACCAGAAAATATTTATTGAACATTCATTAAGTCCAAGACACTGTACAAGAAACTGGAGATAATGGTTGTAAATAAGCAGGTCAAACTGGCTTTCCCATCTAGGAGAGAGAGAGAGACATGTAATGTATTTGTGTGTGTGTACATGTATGTGTGTATAATATTATTTCAGGAACCACAAAGCCTGTTAAAGCATGATAGAAGGTACATGAGACCAATTTAAAAAGCATGGACAGGAATAAGCTTTCTAAAGGTAACATTTGAATACACTCCTGAATGAATTCCAGAAAGTAGTGAAGGTTTCCTTGCCAAGGAAACAACAAATAAAAATGCTCAGGTGTGGGAATAAGCTTGACATGTTTGAAGATGAACATGGAGGTCTTTATTTCTGAAGTTAAGGAGGAGAAGGGAAAAATAGTACATGATGCTGAAAGGGAATTATGTATGAGCAGAATATGTAGGGTCTTGTAGATCATGATACTTAGTTTGAACAATATTTATTTAATGAATGGAGTTTGATGGTGAACCATTTGAGTCCTTTGATCATAGAGTCATAGCTGTTTCCTTGTTTTCTACCTTTTTCCCATTAGATAGAAGAGTCTGCAAGGGTTTAGTGACATCCGTCTTATTCACCGCTTATATTCCTAGTATCTAGCATCATGTGTATGTAAAGCATTAAGCATACACTAAGCATCTGTAGACTGTAACTAGATATAAATCTGGTTCCAAAATATTAGTGAAACTTCATGTTTTAGCTACACTTGGCAAAACAAAGAGAAAATACTATGGTAATTAGAACTTAGAATCCAATACATATATTTTTAGCTAAATAGATGATTGAGACAGTATTCTCCTTACCCACTTGGGCATATGTCATTTTTTTTTCCTATTTCATAAGGGAAATCAAGCAAGACATAAATACTATTACTTCAGACAATGCCTTTGCAGACTAAACTTTAAACACAGTGCTCATGTTAATTAGAATAGACCAGCCAGGAATATTAGAGGCTTAAGATACTCTGTAGGTTTACATCACCAACATGCATCAAATTGAATATTTGTCATATTTCTCTTTCTGATAACTGAACCATTTCAGCTTTTAAGATTTTTATTTAAGATAGCACACTAAATAGAGAGTAAAAAGGTTTTGGTTCTTCTTGCAGATTTTAGGCAAATATGAATCTAGATTTTCCCAGGCAATAGAGGGGATTTTTATTAATAAAAACAAAATTATTGTCAAATAGTGAATACTTTTTACATTGCTGTGTGCTAAAGGTTGGAGAAATTTTATTATCATTCTGAAATATTACTTCTGCCTGGAAATTTCCTGACTCTTTCCCTAATTTTCATCCTAATAAAGTCATATATATTCTTTAAAACCCAGACCCAGATTAAATATCTTTTGATATGACCACACTGGGCAAAATTAATTACCAATTTTTTTATGTCCTAACTACCCTTAATTCATAAACTTGTCATATTTTTCTGAATTCATCAGTTCACAAGTCAATCACCTCCATTTTGTTGAGGGCTTCCTTAGAAAATGGATTTAAATTCATCTTCTCTATCTCCTCAAAGTTTAGCAAAGTCTGACATGTGATGAACTCTTGTAAAAAGCTAAGTGAATCAATATGCATGGATATAATATTATTTATTTGTCTAGATAGGGGCTCAGAGTTAAGAACCCAATTATAAAAATTAGAGGATTCCACTTTGTTATAATTACTTATGATATTCAATAGTTTTTAAGTATATTGTAATATGCCTAATACAATATAGGGTAAGGATATCCAAAGTGGAAATGCATGAACTATGAGGGTACCAGAATGATCCTAAAGTCTTCTATTCGCATGTAAATACTTATAAGTTCTTTCTCCTTACTATACCACTCATCTATTTACTTCTTTCTATTCCCATACCACTAGAGTCCGCTTCCCTACTGTTTATCATCTGAACTCACTTTCATTTTCTAACAATGGTTCTTCCTGCCTCCAACTGTGCTGACTCCTTTAGATCATTCCCACTGCTGCTTAGTGTAATCCATCATATTCTGACTCTGTTCTTCCCTCCAAGGACCCCCAGTATAGTATGATTTGCTGTGTCTCAAAACTCATCTTGAATAGTACTTCCCACAATCCTCACTTGTCATGGGAGGGATCCAGTGGGCAGTAATTTAATCACGGGGACAGTCACCCTCATGCTGTTCTCGTGGTAGTGAATGAATTCTCATGAGATCTAATGATTTTATAAGGGGCTTTTCCCCCTTTTGCTCGGCACTTCTTGCTGCCACCATGTGAAGAAAGGCATGTTTGATTCCCTTTTCACTATGATTGTAAGTTTCCTGAGGCCTCCCCAGCCAAGCTGAACTGTGAGTCTATTAAACCTCTTTCCTTTATAAATTACCCAGTCTCACGTATGTCTTTATTAGCAGCATGAAAATGGACTAATACAGTAAATTGGTACCAGAAGTGGGTGCTGGTTTAAATAAAAACTGAAAATGTGGTAGTAACATTGGAACTGGGTAACAGGCAGAGTTTGGAACAGTTTGGAGAGCTCAGAAGAAGACAGGAAAATGTGGGAAAGTTTGGAACTTCCTGGAGACTTGTTGAATTGCTTTGACCAAAATGCTGATAATGATATGGACAATGAAGTCCAGGCTGAGATGGTCTCAGAGACAAGAAACTTGTTGGGAATTGGAATAAAGGTGATTCTTGCTATGATTTAGCAAATGGACTAGAAGCATATTGTCCCTGCCCTAGAGATCTGTGGAACTTTGTATTTGAGAGATGATTTAGGGTATCTAGTAGAAGAAATTTCTAAGCAGCAAATCATTTAAGGAGGAAGCAGAGCATAAAAGTTAGGAAAATTTTCAGCCTGATGGATGTGAAAGAAAAGAAAAATCCTATTTTGGGGGGAGAAATTCAAGCATGCTGCAGAAACTTGCATAAGTAATGAGGAGATGAATACTAATCATAAAGACAGTGTGGAAAATATCTCTAGGGCATGTCAAAAAACCTTCAAGGTAGCCACTCCTATTAAAGGTTCAGAGGCCAAGGAAGGAAAAATAGTTTTGGGGGCCAGGCACAGGGCCCCCCTGCTCATGCATCCTTGGGACAGGATGCCTTGTGTCCCAGCTGACTCAGCTGCAGCCATGACTAAAAGGGGCTAACATACAGCTCAGGCCATTGCTTCAGTGAATACAAACCCCAAGGAGGCTTACATGTGGTATTGGGTCTGCGGTACACAGAACTCAAGAATTGAGGTTTGGGAATATCCACCTAGATTTCCAAGAATGTACAGAAATGCTTGGATTTCCAAACAGAAGACTGCTGCAGGGGTGGAGCCCTCATGGAGAACCTCTGCTAGGGCAGTGCAGAAGAGAAATGTGGGGTCAGAGCCCCCATACAGAGTTCCCATTGTGGCACTGTGTAGTGGAGCTGTGAGAGGAGTCCCACTATCCTCTAGACCCCAGAATGGTAGATCCACTGATAGCTTGTACCCTACATCTGGAAAAGCCACAGACAATCAACACTAGCCCATGAAAGTAGCCAGGATGGGAGCTGTACCCTGCAAAGCCACGGGGATGAAGATACTCAAGGCCATTGCAGCCCTTCTTTTGCATTAGCATGACCTGGACGTGAGACATGGAGTCAAAAAAGATCATTTTGGAACTTTAAGGTATAATAGCAGACCTATTGGATTTCAGACTTGCATGGAGCCTTTAGCCCCTTTGTTTTGGCCAATTTCTCCCATTTGGAAGGGCTGTGTTTATCCAATGCCCGTAGCCCCATTGTATCTATGAAGTAGCTAACTTAGTTTTTTATTTTACAGGCTGATAGGTGGAAGGGACTTGCCTTGTCTCAGATGAAACTTTGAACTTGAACAATAGAGTTAATGCTGGAATGAGTTAAGACTTTGGAGGACTGCTGGAAGGGTACGATTATGTTTTAAAGTGTGAGGACATAAGATTTGGGAGAGGTCAGGGATGGAATAATATGGCTTGGCTGTATCACCATCCAAATATCATCTTGAATTGTAGTTCTCATAATCCCCAAATGTTGTGGGAGGGATTCAGTAGGGGTAGTTTAGTCATGGCGGTGGTTACCCTCATACTGTTCTCATGATAGTGAGTGCATTCTCATAAGATTTGATGGTTTTATAGGAGGCCTTTCCCTGTTTTGCTTTGCACTTCTCCTTGCTGTCGCCCTGTGAAATATGATGTGTTTGTTTCCCTTTCTGCCCTGATTGTAAGTTTCCTGAGGCCCAGCCACTGTGAGTCAATTAAACCTCTTCCCTTTATAAGTTATCCAGTCTTAGGTATCTCTTTATTAGCAGCGTGAAAATAGACTAATACACAATGCTTTCAGAGTAAAATCCAACCTTAAGTGTGATGACAAACAGTCTTCCGGTTTGGGCCCCAGCTAAGCAACCTCCTACAACTCATCTTTCTCAATCCTAAACATTTTCTTTTCTCCCCTTTGCCATGCATAGACACTTTATCTTTTAATCATTTTGAACATTTTGTAGTTCCTTAAATATACAATAATTTTATCTCCTTTGGGTTTTTGTGTATGTCATTCCTTTTACTGGAAAGTGTTTCAGATTCCTTACTTCCACACTGCAAAGTCAATATTACTGCCTTATCATTAAGGTCTTAATTTATATATAATTTATTCTGTTCCCCAAAATAAGCTGGTTGGTGAGTGTATTAATTTTCAACATTCTTTACTCTCCTTTCCTTGAGCCCTCCCCTCTTCAGCCGTAACACTCTTCTGATTCTTCTCTTTAAATATTATACTCAGATCTCCTTCTCTGTGATTCTTTCACACTGTTTTCCTCTTTTGAAATTCCTAGCCTGGCTTATTCTTATACTAGTCAACTCCTATGCATTCTCTAAAATCTCTAATTCATACTACCTCCAAGAAGATTTCCCAGGTTACTCTTCTCCTCTGTGATAAATTTTATACTCAGAGTACATGATATATATTATCTGTTAAACTTATTCAACATTTACCATATACTTCTCTGAAATGTCACTGATGTCATTGTCAGATATCATTATTCAATTCTGGTAATAACAGTTCTGGTGTAAAAAGAACTAGTTGCAGGTTCTTTCAGGTCAAAAATATATATGTATGACATTTATTGTTGAATGAATATGAGTGACAAATTGGAAGGGAATATTTAAATTCCCAGTAGAGAAAACAAATCATGAAAAATTAATTTTAAAAACATTCTAAGAAATTGCAAAAGAATTATGATCTTTAATAAATGTTGTTTAGAGACATCATTTTGGGCTACTTGCCATGAATTATTTTTAATATGATTTTAAATTTTATATTTATGAAATACATGTGCAGGTTTGTTACATGAGTATATGGTGTGATGCTGAGGTTTGGGGTATGATTGAACCCATCACCCAGGAAGTGAGTGTAGTACCTAACAGTTAGTTTTTTAAACCTTGATGCCCTCCTTCTTCCCTCTTTTAGTAGTCCCCAGTGTCTGTTGCTGCCATCTTTATGTCCATGAGTACCCAATGTTTATCTCTCACTTATAAATAAGGACATGTGGTATTTGATGTTCTGTCCTTCTGTTAATTTGCTTAGGAACCTCCAGCTTCATCCATGTTGCAGCAAATGATACTTTTTTTTTTTTTTTTTTTTTTTGCTGGCTGCATAGAATTTCATAGTGTATGTGTACCACATTTTCTTTATCCAATTCACCATTGACAGGCACGTAGGTTGATTCCATGTCTTTGTTATTGTAAATATTCCTGTGTGGAACACGTAAGTGCATGCGTCTTTTTGGAAGAACAATTTATTTTCTTTTGGATATATACATAGTAGTGTGATTACTGGGTCAAATGGTAGTTCTGCATTAAGTTCTTTTAGAAATCACCAAAATGCTTCTTATAATGGCTGAATTAATTTACACTTTCAACAACAGTCTGTAAGTGTTCCCTATTCTCTGTAGCCTTATCAGCAACTTTTTTTTTACTTATTAATAATAGCCATTTTGACTGGTGTGAAATAATATCTCTGTAATTTTAATTTGCATTTCTCTGATGTTAATGATGTGGAGCATTTTGTCATACGTTTGTTGGCTGCTTGTATGTCTTTTTGAGAAGTGTCTGTTCACATCCTTTGCCCATTTTTTTAGATGGGATTGTTTTTCACTTGTTGGATTGTTTAAGTTATTTATAGATTCTGGATATTAGACCTTTCTCAGATGCATAGTTTGCAAATATTTTCTTCCATTTTATAGGTGGTCTGTTTCCTCTATTAATAGTTCTTGTTGCTGTGTAGAAACTCTTTAGTTTAAACAAGTCCTACTTGTCAATTTTCTTTTTTATTGTGGTTGCTTCTGAGGACTAAGTCATAAATTATTTCCAAGACTAGTGTCTAGAATGTTTGTCTCCTAGGTTTTCTTCTAGGATTCTTATACTTAGAGTTCTTACATTTAAATATTTAATCCATTTTTTTTGTATATAGTGAAAGATATGGGTCCAGTTGCATTCTTCTGCATATGGCTAGCTATTTATCCTAGCATCATTTAGTCCTTTCTTCATTGCTTGGTTTTGTCAACTTTGTTGGCTATAGGCATGTGGCTTTATTTCTGAGTTTTCTATTCTGTTCCTTTTGTCTATGTGTCTGTTTTTGTACCAGTACCATGCTGTTTTATTTACTATAGCCTTGTAGTATAGTTTCAAGTCAAGTAATGTGACATTTCCAGCTTTTTCTTTTTGCTTAAAATTGCTTTGATTACACTTTGGGAGGGTGAGGTGGGTGGATCATGAGGTCAGCTGGTTTAGACCATCCTGGCAACATGGTGAAATCCCATCTCTATTTAAAAAAAAAAAATTAGCTGTGCGTGGTGTTGTGTGCCTGTAATCCCAGCTACTCAAGATACTGAGGCAGGAAAATTGCTTGAACCAGGGAGTCAGAGCTTGCAGTGAGCTGGGATCCCACCACTGCATTCCAGCCTGGCAAGAGATAGCGAGACTCCATCTCAGAAAAAAAAAAAAAAAAAAAAAAAAAAAAAGAAAAAAATAATTGCTTTGACAAGTCAGGCTCTTTTTGATTCTATATTAATTTTAGAATAGCTTTTTCTAATTCAGTGAAAAATGACATTGGTAGTTTGATAGTAATAGCACTGAATCTATAGATTAAATTTCCATTTGTTTGTGTCATCTATTATTTCTTTCAGCAGGGTTTTGTAGTTTTACAAATTCTACAGTTTTAGTAATAGTAGTACATAGTACTACATAGTAATTCTTTGATATTTGTACATTGATTTTGTATCCTGAAACTATCATTTATCAGTTCCAGGAGCTTTTTGGCATAGTCTTTAAGATTCTCTAGGTATGAAATCATATCATCAACAAAGAGTCATAGTTTGATTTTTAACTTTCCCTATTTGGATGGCTTTTACTTCTTTCACTTGCCTAATTGCTCAGCTAGGACTTCCTGCTATGACTTACTAACTAAAATAAAATTGACTTTTGTGGGAATCTTGTCAGGAAAAATTATCACATAAAACAAGTCAGTGCCCTGTGCTTGTCTCTGTATGTATTCCCTTAATTTGCACATCGTTTTGGTTCATTTAGACTCTTTATATCCAAAATTAAAGGAATTAGCACAATAAAACATCTGCTGATAAATTATCCGATTTGCCAGTGTTTTAACATTGAACACTGTATTGTGGTAATTGCCACTTGTTTTTTATTTTTCAGTCAGTAAAATACTGTTGTAACTTTCAGTCTTCACATTTTGGGAAGATGGTAAATAGTATACTGCTGTATTAAACAAACCAAATAGAATAATTTAAAAAGCAGTTAATTAGCATCATCTAGACTGGATAGAATATAGTGAATTCAGAATTGGAATTATATGTGTTAAAATCAATTATTTTGGGTTAACACTTAAAATATTTTAAGATCTAATAAAAGAACAAGTTAAGATTTGAGACAGAAATCACAAGTCTGTTGTATCCCTCATACTATGCCAGCCTGAGGATGTATTTCCAGTGAGTTTTAAACAAAACAAACAACACAAGCAGCAAGAAACAGAAAATGGAAAAAAAACCCAGAAAATAGAAAATAAATCAGCAGATTTTGGTTTGTTTTTTGATGTTTTGTTTTGTCTTTACTGCATTAAAAAAATAGTTGCATGCCTGAATTTTTCATATTGCTGCCAATTTTGTTGATAGTGTGCATCATAGCCTTTCAAATCCTCACAATCAGACTGGAGCCTCATCTAAGCATAGTGGCAGACATAAGTAGTTGTCTACCAAACATTTGTACTTAATTCCACACGTAATATGCACCTGGGGTTGGGCTGTGCCTGGCTATCTAGGAGGCACATTTCCCATCCTTCCCTGCTTTTAGACAGGACTACTTCTTGCCTAAGGAATGTGAGCTACTGCTATGTGTTTCACTTGAACAAACTGTTGGTTAATAAAATGAAGGATGCCCTCTCTATACTCTTGTTCATGCACCGATTGTGAGATGCAAAAGATCCTAAGTTCCTAGAGACAGTAAGCTTGTAAGATGGAATAAATCTAGGCTTCTGAATTACCAAATGGAGAAAGGCTACCGACTGGCCAGGAGCATCTGCACAGAAGTTATGTGAGCAGGAAATATACTTGTATGTATAAATTACTCAAATGTGGCAGTATATTTCTTAAAGTAAATAGAACTACCTGTGGTTATTAACAATAGTTAGAAAGTGTTAATAGTATCCCCTGATAGTGTAAAATTATTTTCCTTAGCCAATAGGAAAGTGTGATTACATAGTACAAAGAAGTCTTACTAACCTAAGTTATACAGTTAGCATTATTTTTAATCATTTTTAAAATAATCTGTCTAAGCTAAAATGCATTGGCCTTGGATATATTACCAACAGTTTATTGCCAACAAGCAGAGACTAGAACAGACTAGGGGATGAGGCATATAAGCAAATGACATTGCTTAAATTCCAAAATCCAATTGTACCTAATGATAACTACCAAATTCTTAAATTATGTTCCTTCTCCTGTCTGTTTCCCTGTAATTCTTCCTTTTCTTCTTCCTCTCATTTCCTAAGCTGGTTTGAGTAGAGCCAACTAGCTTAAATTATGCCAGGATATTTGAAGACCTATAAATCAGGCAAATGAGTTTAGCTTAGTTACAATTAGGTATGGAAAGCAAAACTAATTGCCATTCTAAAAAGAGTAATATTTAAATATACAATTAGGCCACTCAAGGACATATCTATTATATATGAAGACATCTTAGGAAACATGTCCCAGCAAAAGTTTTAGAATTAGCAGAATGGGCTTTATAAAAGTTGTTGAAGCATAGCAATGCTTCACATAAATACTTAGACTTATTAATAGTTGCATAACACTGTATGCTTGCTGTAATTAAAAGCTGAGTAAAATATAAGTGTTGAGGCTTTTGTTTCATAAAATATAAATGACTTAGAGTCAAAAGCTTCTTTCATTCTTTTCCATTTTTTTAATGACCTACATATTGTAAACCAAAAATATATTTCTCTTAGAACCTAAGCCTAATAGACAAAGTTTGACCAATTTATGTGGCATTTTACAGCTAGCTTTTAATTATGACTCAAGCAGCAGTAGTGAAAGATTGAAGACTAATGTATGCAGCCTTAGGCCATACCATGATAGGTTCTTGCAGAAAAAGTCAAACTTTGCTCAAACAAAAAATCATGAAGAATAACATTTCACACAAATTCAAACAAAAGAAGCAAAAGCAAAACACTAATACCTTGAATGTGGCTGATGCCAAGCATTCTGTCATGGTAAATCAGAGGCACAAATCTGAGTAGTAGGGGCACAGATTTTCCTAGCTAACTGAGCCTCCTCCTACTGCCTTATATGAGGTATTGATTTACTGAATTTTCAAGATGGTTTATTCAAAAGCTGTTTCAGATATAATTCTCAAAGTCAGTCCTTTATATATTAATACTATTGTGTACAAACAAATATTCACATGAGGGATTATAGACTGCTATGCTTGGAACATTTACCTTACTGGTAAATTTCACTGGAACCACCTCAGCCTCCAGGTATGACTTGAAGAACACCATATTAAAGGTTCAGTCTTCAGGGAATTTTCCTCACTTCCATCCTTCAGCCTTGACAATGACTTTTCTCTGTACTTATTCCCAAATTTTGGCATCAGTTTTAGTTTGTCTGTGTCCATATTCCTGAACTTTAGCTAGTAGAATAATATTTGTAAGTCTTGGTACCTTCATGAAGTAGCCATTGGTTACTGCATGTGCCATAGCCCAAACTGAACACCTTTCCTCATCCCTAGCTTATGGAACGTTAATCCACGCTCATATTTTTCAAGGAGGAGCATCCAAGCAATTCCAGATTACTCTTAGATACAGAAAGCAAACCAAAACTGGGTTAGGTAACAAAGAAGAATCAGTGGCTTGCATATCTTAACAATGCAAAGGAAGGTAGCATGGCTTTTTTCCAGCAAGGCCAGATTCACAATCTCAGATAGCCCTACCAAAACTTTCTGTTTTATGACTTTCCTCCATTTTGGACACACTGGTCAATCTATTTCCACATGGAACTCTCCAATACAGTCAGGCTTATATGGAATTCTCTGAGCAGTCAGCCAGCATAAAAGAGTTTTAACAATAACAAGTAATAGTTAATAGTTCTAGAAAAACACAAAGGTTGAGTTTCACTGGACTGGGTGACTTGAGACATGTTCCCATCACATTGTGGTCAGAAAGGAGAACCTGTTGACTGGCCAACGTGGCCTCACATACTCATAATCGGAGCCAGAGTATTAATTGATAATGAGAAAGAAGTAGTTCCAAAAATTAAGGTCATTGTTCTTTCATCAAAAGAAGGAAAAGTGGATGAGGAGCAGACAAGCAAATCAAAACATAACTAATCAAATGTCCTTTATGTATCCGCTGCAATAATATAAGGCACATCTAACTACTTTTGTAATCAAAGAATTATTTCTTCTCAACATGCTATACATGATCCCATCTAGAAATTGCAGCAATTGCAATGATTACAAATGGTAATAATTTGTGGAGCTCTATGTCACACACAACCTTTTCCTACTGCAGTCTCTACAAACCTGGGATGATTAATCAATACCTTAGTGCATCTGTGTCTCTAAAGGGAAAATGATGATTGTATAGACAATCCCATGAGAAGCATTTCTAGTTTAAATGCAAGTAATCACAGTGTCATTTTACCCAAATCAAATAGCCTATCCATCAATAGTGAGCTGAAGCCAAACTCTTCCTGGGAGACTAAATGCAGGAAAGGAATTGATTTTGTTGGGTTTCCCATTAACATTAATTACTACTCTTTGATGTACCTCAAATGCTTCTTGACAAGGATATGATCTACTTGTGGCAAGAAAACATTCATATCCAACTGTAATTAAGCTTGTTTTTCTCTGAGCTGTATATAGCGTGGTTACAAAAGTCCAGTCACATTATGGTAAATAATAGGCACTCAAAAATATCAGTGAACAAATAGATTACAGGATAAAATAAAAGTAAAATTTTGAAACAGTATAATCTCTGAAACATATTGAATCTTGAGAAAAATTAACTGAAACTCAATTCCATCCTCAATGAAAAAAAAAAGTAAATTAAATAGATCACATAGCTAGAAGATCAATAAATTGAATCTGGGTAGGTTTGATTCCAGAGTCCACTCTATTGTTTTAATTCATTTTTTGTTTGTTTTTATTGTAGCACAAGCAAAGGTTTTATATTTGAGGAGCATGAATTCTGCAGATAAACTACAAATTTAAAACCCAGGATTCCTCAATTCACTACCAGAGTGACATTGAGAAGCGAGTTGTTTAAATTCCCTGTTTAAATTTTAACATCTAGTAACTGGAAATATTATGACAACTGAATACACTACTTAAAAAATGATTGTAAGAGTGCCTTTTCTGCAGAAAATTCTACATATTTTTTGTTGAGTGAGTTTCAAAAACCACTGTATTTCTCAGAATAGAAAAGAGAAAAACAGCCAATATTCTAAAAAAAGTTAATTTTATCAAATATCACCACATATGTATTTTAATAGATCTTATATTAAATTAATGCAAAAGATAGGAAAATATAAAATATTTCATGATCCTCGTAGATCATGGTGATCTATAACAGCAGAAGTGTCAGCAGGGCTTAAAACACAGGGTCACATCTGGTCATGAATTGCTGCTCCCAATGATAATTTATTTCAATTACTTAAGAACTTCTTGTAAAGTTATTTACACTCTTTGCATAACATTAATCCAAATATATTTCTCCACCATATTTCTTTGATATTGATGATTACCTCATTGATTTTATCTGATTATTTGAGCCTTCTGTTATGAGGCATATCCTCACCATACCTTCTGTACTTCACTCACAGGCCAGCCTTACCCTGATACCAAAACCAGACAGAAACACAAGAAAAAGAGGAAACTACAGGCCAATGTACCTAATGAAAACAGATGCAAAAATACTTAAAATATTAACAAACTGGGAAGGTGCATTGTCTCACACCTATAATCCCAGCACTTTGGGAGGGTGAGGGTGATGGATCATTGAGGTCAGGAGTTCAAGACCAGTCTGACCAACATGGCAAAACTCCATCTCTACTAAAACTAAAAGAATAACTAGACATGGTGGCACATGCCTGTAGCTCCAACTCCTTGCGAGGATGAGGCAGGAGAACTGCTTGAACTGGGAGGCAGATGCTGCAGTGAGCTGAGATGGCACCAACTGCACTCTAGCCTGAGTGACAGAGCAAGACTCTGGCTCAAGAAAAATAAAAAGAAAAATGAATTGAACAACCCATTAAAAATATTCACCATGAGAAAGGATGCTTCAACATGTGCAAATCAACGAACGTGATAAATCATATCAACAGAATCAAGAATAAAAACCATTTCAATAGATGTTTTAAAAGCATTAAAAAAAACTCAACAATCCTTTATGATCATATTGAATGGGAAAAATTGAAAGCTTTTTGACTAAGGTTTGGAACTATCATCACTTCTATTCAAAATAACACTGGAAATTCTAGCCAGAGCAATCTGGCAAGGTAAGTAAATAAAAGTCATATAAATTGGAAAGAAAGAAGTCAAATTATCCTTGCTTGCAAACAGCATGCTCGTAGATTTAGAAAAACCTAACGACTCCACCAAAATACTCAGAATTAATACATTTAATAAAGTTGCATGATGCAAAATCAACATACAAATGTTAATAGCATTCACATAAGCTAACAGGGATTAACCTGCAAAATAAATTAAGAAAGTAATCCCATTTACAACACCTACAAAAATAAATAAATAACCATTGGAATTAATTTAACCAAAACAGCGAAAGATCTCTGCAAGGAAAGCTATAAAACACTGATCAAAGAAATTGAAGAGCACACATAAGCAATGAAAAGATATTCCATGCTCATGGATTAGAATTAATATGTTAAAATTTCTATACCACAACAGATCTACAGATTCAGTGTAATTCCCATCAAAATGTCAGTAATTTTCTTCACAGAAAAACAAATGTAATATTTATACAGAGACACAAAAGACTTTGAATAGTTAATCTTAAACAAAAGAATAAAGCTGGAGGGATCATACTATCTGATTTCAAATTTTACTACAAAGTTATAGTATTCAAATAAGCATGCTATTGGTATAAAAACAGACATATTGACCAATGGAACAGAATAGAGAACCCAGAAATAAATCCATTCACTTACAGTCAACTTCTCTTTGACAAGCCACCAAGAACATACATTGAAAAAAGAAGAGTATCTTTAATAAATGGTTCTGGGAAGACTGGATATCCATATGGAGAAGAATAAAGCTAGATCCCCATCTTTCACCACATGGAAAAAGCCAACCCCAAATGGATTCAAAGACTTCAGTATAAGACATGAAAGTAACTACCAAAATAAAACATCAGGGAGACACTTTAAGGCATTTGTCTGAACAAAGATTATTTCAGTAAGACCTCAAAATCACAGGCAACAAAACCAAAAATAGACAAATGTGATTACATTAAATTAAAAAGCTTCCGCTTTTTATTTTTTCTGAGATGGAATCTTGCTCTTGTGGCTCAGGCTGGAGTGCAATGATCTTAGCTCACTTCAACCTCTGCCTCCTGGGTTGAAGCAATTCTCCTGCCTCACGCTCCCCAGTAGCTGGGATTACAGGCATGCGCCACCACACCCAGCTAGTTTTGTATTTTTAGTAGAGACAGGGTTTCTCCATGTTGGTCAGGTTGGTCTTGAACTCTCAACCTCAGATGATCCATCTGCCTCAGTCTCAAAAAGTGCTGGGATTACAGGCATAAGCCATCATGCCTAGCTAAAAGGTTCTGCTTTTTTAAGGAAACAATCAATGAAGTGAAGAGAAACCTACCGAATATGAAAACTATTCACAAACTATTTATGCAACAAGAATATATTAGGAAAATATGTGAAGCTCAAATAACTCAATAGAAAACAAAAAATAAACCAGTTTAAAATGGGCACAAGAATTAAACATTTATCAAAAGAAGACATACAAATGACTGACCAGTATGTGAAAAAATGCTCAACATCACTAAGCATCAAGGAAATGCAAATCAAAGCCACAGTGAAATATTATCTCACTTCAGTAGAATGGCTATTATCAAAAAGACAAAAAAAAATAACAAATGCTGTTGAGAATGCAGAGAAAGAACACTCACAGGCAAATTAGTATAGCCATTATGAAAAACAGCATGGAGATCCTTCAAAAAACTACAATTAGGACTACCATATGCTATAATTTGGATATTTGTCCCCGCAAAATCTCATGTTAAAACTGATCCCTGATTTTGGATATTAAAAAAAAAAATGTAAGCACCAAAACACCTAATGTAAGGTGTTTGGGTCATAGGAGTGGATTACTCATGAAGGGCTTGTGTCATCATAGTGGTAATAAGTGAATTATATTAGTTCACACAAGAGCTGGTTGTTTAAAGGAGTGTGGTACCCTTCTCCTTGCTCTTTTGCTCCTTCTCTTGCCATGTGACATGACTGCTCCCCTTCCATCTCCTGCCATGAGTAAAAGCTTCCTGGAGCCTCATCAGAAGTTGTGGATGCCATGCCAGAGCAGCCTGCCATTCAGACATGGATCTCATGCTTGTACAGCCTGCAAAACTGTGAGGCAAATAAACCTCTTTTCTACATAAATTACTCAGTTTCAGGTATTTCTTATGGCAATACAAAACAAAGATACATATGATACAGCAATCCTATTGCTGAGTATTTATAGAAAATAAAGGAAATAAATGTAGTAAAATTACATCTGCACTTCCACGTTTATTGCAGCACTATTCACAATAGCCAAGATATGGAGTCAAAACACATGTCCATCAACAGATGAATGGATAAAGAAAATGTGGTATATAAAGGCAATGGAAAATTATTCACCCATATAAAAGAATTAAATCCTGTTATTTGCAGAAACATGAATGGAACTGGAGGTCATTATGTTAACTGAAATAAGCCAGGCACAGAAAGATAAATATGGCATGTTCACACTCATGCGGAAGTTTAAAAAGAGGATCTTATGGAGGTAGAGAGTAAAATGGTGTTTACCAGAGGCTGGAAGGGAAGGGGGTTTAGGGGGAGGGGATGAAAAGAAGTTGGTTAACAGGTACAAGCAAATAGTTAGATAGAAGGAGTAAGTTCAAGTATCCTAGTACATCTCAGGGAAATAAGAGAGGACACAAACAGATGGAAAAACATTCCATGCTCATGGTTAGGAAGAATAAATATTGTGAAAATGGCTATACTGCCTAAAGTAATTTATAGATTCAATGCTATCTCCAACAAGCTACCTATGGCTTTCTTCAGAGAACTAGAAAAAGCCACCTTATACTTCATATGGAACCAAAAGAGAGCACAAATAGCCAAGACAATCCTAAACAAAAAGAACAAAGCTAGAGGCATCACGCTACCAGACTTCAAACTATGCTATAAGGTTACAGTAATCAAAACACTATGGTACTGGTACTGAAACAGATATTTAGATCAATGGAACAGAACAGAAACCTTGGAGGCAATGCCACACATCTACAACCATCTAATCTTTGACAAACCTGATGAAAACAAGCAATGGGGAAAGGATTCCTTGTTTAATAAATGGTGTTGGGAAAACTAGCTAGCCATGTGCCAAAAGCAGAAACGGCACCCCTTCCTGACACCTTACACTAAAATTAACTCCAGATGGATTAAAGACTTAAATATAAGACTTAACACCATAAAAACCCTAGAAGAAAACCTAGGCAAAACCATTGAGGACATAGGCATAGGCAAGGATTTCATGACTAAAACACCCAAAGCATTGGCAACAAAAGCCAAATTAGACAAATGGGACTAAATAAACTCCAGAGCTTCTGTAAAGCAAAAAAAAAAAAAAAAAACAATCATTAGAGTGAACTGGCAACCAACAGAATGGGAAAAATTTTTTGCGATCTACCCATCTGACAAAGGGCTAATATCCAGAATCTACAAATAACTAAAATAGATTTGCAAGAAACAAACAAACCCATTCAATAGTGGGTGAAGGACATGAATAGACACTTTTCAAAAGAAGACATATATGAGGCCAACAAACTTATGAAACAATGCTCATCATCACTGGTCATTAGAGAAATGCAAATCAAAACCACATTGAGATACCATCTCACACCAATTAGAATGCTGATCATTAAAAAATCTGGAGACAACAGATACTGGAGAGGATGTGGAGAAATAGGAACACTTTTCCACTGTTGGTGGGAGTGCAAATTAGTTCAACCATTGTGGAAGACAGTGTGTTGATTCCTCAAGGACCTAGAAATAGAAATTCCATTTGACCCAGCAATCTCATTGCTGGGTATATATCCATGGGATTATAAATCATTCTATTATAAAGACACATGCACACATAGGTTCATTGCAGAACTGTTTATAATAGCAAAGATCTGGAACCAACCCAAATGCCCATGGATGATAGATTGGACAAGGAAAATGTGGCACATATACACCATGGAATACTATGCAGCCATAAAAAACGAATTCATGTCCTTTGTAGGGACATGGATGAATCTAGAAACCATCATTCTCAGCAAACTGACGCAAGAACAGAAAATCAAACAACACATGTCCTCACTCATAGGTGGGTGTTGAACAATGAGAACACGTGGGCACAGGAAGGGGAGCATCCCACACTGGGGTCTTTTGTTGGGGAATGAGGGAAGGACAGTGGGGAGTAGGGAGGTTGGGGAGAGATATCATAGGGAGAAATGCCAGATATAGGTGACAGGGGGATGGAGGCAGCAAACCACATTGCCATGTATGTATGTACCTATGCAACAGTCCTGCAAGATCTGCGCATGTACCCCTGAACCTAAAGTGCAATTATATATATATATATATATATATATATATATATATATATATATGTAAATATATATATGTGTGTGTGTGTGTGTGTGTATATATATATATATATATACACATATATATATACATATATAAACACAAAGATAATAAACTGGATTTTATCCTAGTTTTCACCCTACTACTATTCTTACTCAAGGTTTTGCAGAAAAACAGAACAACTATACAAATAGTGAAGAATAATGGGCAATTTGCATTGGAGTATTCTGATAATAAGTACATACATATAGATAGATGATAGATAGAAAAATAGATATATATTTTTTTCTCATTCCACAATAATATGTGTAATTGTACCATTTCTGCAATTTCCATTTTCTAATATTTTTCAAACTGCATTTTGTGGCCTATTAGTGGATCATGAAATCAGTTTTTAGTTGGTAATCATTATTTTAAAAAGGCCAGGAGTGGTGGCTCATGCTTGTAGTCCCAGAACTTTGGGGGGCTAAGGTAGGAGGACTGCTTTAGAACAGGAGTTCACAGTTAGAGTGAGCTGTGATGGCACCACGCACTATATACTGGCCTGGGCCTGGGCAACAGAGTGGGACCCAGTCTTTTAAAACAATTTAAATCACGTCAAAGAAAGGTAAGAAGAGTGCATCACACACAGATAGAACATTGTTTCATTAAACTTCTGTTTTAGTTTTATAATATTGAGTCATAATTTAAAATGACTGCTGCTTACTATGGATCATATTTAAAGTCATTTAAAAGAAATTATAGAAGTATCTAACAGAATTGGTGTCTCTACAAGTGTTAATGTGACATTTTATTTCTCACCTTTCAGAGAGACCGCAGTGTGTTTATTTCCAAGGAATTAGAATTTTAGAGCTATTTTTATGATTATTCTAGGCCTATACAAGTTATTTGTGCAAAGTAGTGGAAAAAAGACTACATGTCATGCCACTTTGTAGTCTTTTCTACAAGAAATAATTAAATTCATCAGCAATTTCGAATATTACTGGACTTCTCTGACACTTAAGCACCCTAAACCTTTCTCTGTTATTTATCTTTCTGCACCTTTAAAAATTCTCTTTCTCTCTTTCTCTGTCTTCCTCTATTTCTTTGTCTTTCTCTCTCATCTCTGTGGTCATCCAAGCAAGTAATGGGATCCTACCTCTCAACACCACAATGGTCTCTGATATTGTAGAATCTCACCCCACATCCCAAATTCCAAACATGTTGAAGCCCTAACCTCTGTATCTCAGAATATGACTGTATTCAGAGATATAGTCTTTAACAAGATAATTAAGTTAAAATGACATCACTAAGTTGGTTCTAATCTAATACAACTAGCATTCTTATAATAAGGGAAAATCATGACACAGACACATAAACAGAAAAGACCATGTGAGGACACAGGGAAAGAACAACCATATAGAAGTGAAAAAGAGAGACTGCAGAAGAAACCAACCCCACTGACACCTTTGTCACAGGCTCCTAGCCTCTAGTCATGAGAAAATCAATTTCTGTCCCTGTATTACTCACATCTTATTTTTTTTCTCCTGTATTAAGGAATGTATAAACAAATGTTTTTACAAAAGTTATTTAGTTTCAAGCAACCAAACTTGTTCTGCTCAATTAAATAAACAATTTTCCAAGCTAGGAGCAGTGATTCATGCCTGTAATCCCAGCATTTTGGAAGGCCGAGGGGGGTGGATCTCAAGGTCAGAGGTTCCAGATCAACCTGGCCAACATAGTGAAACTCCATCTCCACTAAAAACACAAAGATTAGCCAGGCATGTTGATGGGCACCTGTAATCCCAGCTACCTGGGAGACTGAAGTAAGAGAATCACCTGAACCCTGGTGGTGGAGGTTGCAGTGAGCCACAGCACTCCAGCCTGGGCAACAGAGCAAGACTCTGTCTCAAAAATAAATAAATAAATAAAATAAACAATTTTCTGGAGGATATGAAATAACTCCACAAACAAAAGAAAAAGTTACAGAACCAGGTCTCAAACAGGACAGGAACTAATGAAGCTACTAGGCTGTCAGAAGCCAAGGCTAATGGAGACTCATAATTATTTCCAGCTTTTGTGTGCATTCTGGGGAAAGAATTTGTTTACATGAAGTATCTATCCTCTGAGAGAAATACAAGGAATTTGACTGACAGTTCTACCTACAATCCATCTAATGAGAAAAGTATGGTCCCCTACATAAAATCAGAGTTTCACCCGAAGAAGAGAAAATGGAAGATTGGGCAAAATAGCAGATTCGTGGCACACTATTGGTGTATATGCTTTACACAGGACATTAACAATTTTAGGTCACGTCATGTTGGTTATGTCAAAATACATGACTTATAATAAAAATATATAGGTCAAATGGATTCAGAATAACTTTTGATTCTCATGGCTTCAAGTTTTCTGTAAGACAAACTAAACTTTTTTGTAGTAAGTATAAGACAAACTAAATATTGCATAAAAATTTTCAACATAGTTTATATTAGATACCTTAAGGTATTTAAAAAATACTAAATAGCTGTTTTTATTACTTTACATTATTCTTGAAATTCAAATAATATGAGACCAAAATATTTGAGGATTATCATCTGTGGAAAAAAAAAATATAAGAAGCCTTATTATTTTTTTTCAAATTTTCTGCTGGAAATGATTGTGGTGACAGTATCACCTATTTTAATGCATTCATCTACTTCCATGACCCAGAAAAAAAATAACTTACATATTTTCCCAAAGGCACTCTAAGTTGAAGCAATCTTCCCTTTAACATCTGTTATTTGGTTTATTTTCTGCCTTGACCTAACAAGCAGTCATGAGGCTGTTAACTGATTCACAATGCAGGTGCTGCCTGCCATTTTGAAATGACTGGAGTACCATTGCTTAGCTGCCATTCCAGTGGAGCTTGATTTTTCTAATTCAACTAACTGAAAAGTGATACATTAAGAGACACGAAGGTTAAATAATCTAAGTGATACTAAGGTAAAATATCTATTTTTTCCAAGAAGCTTATAATTCAGCAAGAAGACAGACATACTAATGGAATATGGCAATATTACATGAGAAACAGTCCAGTGGGTTCTAGATGTTCATTTTTTTTATGGGAACATAAAAGAAAGATAACAGTCCTTTGAAGCAAATTTGAGAACCTAAAAAATAAATTGGACTAAGGCTTAGTCAGCACAGTATGAATTCAAAATAATTTTGTATATGTAATTAAAATTTAAAGTGATTATTTACATTGAGTTGTTAAAATGTCTTATTACTAAAAAATATTTGAATAATTAATTCAATTTTCATTTTATATAAGACATTAAAAACATGTTAACTGAAATGGTAAGTGCTGTGTGTAACATTAGGCTTAGGGTTTAGAAAATTAATATACAGGACATCTAGTTAAATTTGACTTTTAGATAAGTGATGAATAATAGATTTAGTGTAACTATGTCCCACAATACACTTGAAACATACTAATACTAAGAGGTATTATTAATTTTTTATTTGAGATGCAATTTTTACTGAATTCTCTAGTATATCTGGAATTCTATGCAGAAAAAAAAAAAAAAAAGAGAGAGAGAGTAGCCTTGGGATGTGAAGAGAAAACAAAAGCTGAAAGGAAATAACCACTGTGTGCGTGCCAGGGGTAGTGTGGGGGAATTACCAGAGAGAAGTTTTTCGTAAGAATAATATTATTTAATATCTAAAGATGTTTTAAAGAAGCTTTATTAAATTTTATGTCACACATTATATAAATGCTATTTTTTTGTGACAAACTTCAGGGAGAGTGATGTTCTATGTACAGATTTATAAAATCAACCCAACTGTGGCTTGTCATTTACAAAATTCCTAACTGACTTAATTCCAGATTCTTCTGTAATTCAGTTGATTGCTTAGTCTTAGAAATATTGGAGTGTTTTATGTAGACTAGAATTTCTGGTTGGACTAATTCAAGAGTAATTATGACCTTGAGAATCATATCTCTAACTCTCACTAGGACTTGAGATTGATGATCAAGTCTTGAAAGTTTTCCTGGTAGAATTAGGAAAGCTTATGGGCTTATCATTCTGTCAGAACAAACATAGTCTTGTGTATTATATCTTAATTTAAAATAGTTTTACACTGATGTCTTTAGTAATAAGGTAAATGAAAAAACTAATAATAAGTTTTCTATGGTACTTTAATTTAGTGTGATTGGTTTGGATATACACCATAAATTATAACTTAACAAGAAAACTCCTTCCGATTAACTCAAAGCTAAATTGTTTGTGGACTCTATGAGAAAAAGGTCTGCAGGCAAATTTTTGCCTGTGTTTCACGCAGTCCTCAACTAGGAACTCTTTAAAATAAGAAAGACTGGAAACCCTTGTTTTCATACACCAGGGTATCTGGTCAGTATCTGCTCAGGGAGGCCTGTAATTGTATGTTCTTTTTAGGTGAAGTAGTTTATTTCTACTTTCTTAGGCTTAGACCTTATTAATAGCATAGAATAATCTAAAGGTAACCTTTAATTTACTTTGAAAAATGCTGCGTAAGTTAACACTATACAAATGAGGGAAGAAAATGATCTCCTTTTACGTATTTCTAAATACCTAAAGTTTCTTATATACTATTTTTAATCAATGCAACAGTCATTATAAATGACATACCTCCAAATTCCTTTCTGGAAAGCTTTTAGGGAAACAGCTTTATCACAATGATAATTCAAAACAGTACCTACTTTATGCTCTACCATGACTTTTTGGAAGAGAAAGTGGGAGTAGGCGAAAGAAAATTGTATCACGAAACAACTTACATAGTACCATGGTGTTTTTTTAACTAGAAAGGAAATCAAAAATAATTTTTGTATTCATTCATTCAAAAATATATACTGAGTATGCTATTAGTCAGCTCAGGGTTCTATAAGAAAGTATCACAGGCTAGGTGGCCTAAACAACAAACATTTATTTCTCACAGTTCTAGAGGCTGTGAAGTTTTGGATCAAGGCGGTGGCAAATTTGGCTCTTGGTAAGGGGTTTCTTCCTACTTTATATATGGTCTACTGTCTTACTGATAGATTAAAGGAGTTATCGCTGATTGCTTGTAAAACAAGCTCTCTGATATCCCTAAGTCTCATCCTGAGACTCTCACCTTCATGGCCTCATCTAAGCCCAACTACCTTCCAAAGGTGCCACCACTTGGTACTTGGCATGGCCTAGAAGCAAGAGCACTTTAGTAGGAAAGAGCATGCCTAACACCCATATCTTGTTTTAAAATGCTGATATTCAATGAAAGGAACCAGAGTTGATTCTAAGACTAAGAAAGGAAATATAAAAGGTGAGGCTGAAACATCTTGTAGTGCCGGGAAGTAGAAAGTACCTGAAGAAAAGTTACAGGCGTATGTTAAAAAGACATAGGAGCCAAGAAAATAAATATGGTATCAGATTACAACACAAAGTATAATAAATATCCGCAAGTCTGTACAAATACAAATAAATCATTGAATAAACAAATAAATGGAGTACAGATACATTTTCTCTGTAAAAAAGTCCCAAAAGATTTTTGTAGATACTATGCTCTCAAGGAGATGGAGCATCTCTCCACTCCCTAAATTTGTGCTATGCACAGCGACTACCCTCCAAAGACTTCAAAACAGAAATGAGAGAAAATAGTAATTTTGCAATGGAGAAACTTGGCAGACGCTGTTTCACCCAGCTGATCAAGGCCAGCATCAGCAGTGGTAAGTCATGCGATGTGGTAAGAATAGCACATCATCTGTGATCTCCCTCCTCTAAATCCACAACCCTCGTCCAATGCTGTGAAAAATATCAGACAAATATCATTCAAGGAACATTCTACTAAATATTTTACCAGTATTACTCAAAATTCTCAAGATTATTAAAAACAAGGGAAGTTTGGGAAACTTTAGGGCCAAGAAAAGCTTAAGGAAGCACAAGGACTAAATGTAACTTGATATCTTGGATGGGTCCAGGAACAGAAAAAGAACATTAGGTGAATAGTAGGTAAAACAAATTTTAGTTAATAATGTATCAATATCTTAATTGTAACAAATGTTACAATGAATATATATTGATTATTATGTTAATAATAGGGGAAACTGAGTGTGGAGTATTTGGAAACTGCTGTCTTTACAATTTTTCTATAAATCTAAAAGTGTTCTAAAAATAATAGTTTTTTAAAATGATAGCTCTGTCTTTGTAAAGGCTCTATGTCTGTGGGAAGATAAACATTGATAAAAATTTCACCTCCTAATACCATCATCTTGAGGGGTAGTATTTCAACACATAAATTTTGAGAACACACAGCATTGAGACCATAGTACAGATAATATTAGTTACACTCTAGAGGGAGGAGGAGGAGTGGAAGTCTTACCAAGGACTTGCAGCACGATCTGGACACTCCTTCATTTCTGCCAGTGCTTTGTAGAGCTTTGGAACCTGCTCTTGGTATGTGGAGAAGATGGAAAATATCAATGCAACATCTTTTTATAGGTAAGAAATCTGAGAGCAAGAAACTCAAAATAATTGTCTCATGTTTTCATACCAAGCTATTTACAAACTTTGGGTCAGCACCAAGTTTCTAGATCCTTAAATTGAAACACTTTAATCTAGACCAAATTGCTTCCTTTTATTGATGATATCGAAATGCACTAGAGGTAACTCCCAGTTCAGAACAGACAGATAAATAAAAATTCTAAAATAAATATGTTTGCTATCTACATAAATGACTAATAAAATCATACTGTGATTCACGTATTTTTCTTGTGTTTCTGTTTTATTTATTACTGAGAACATTGTTTTTGCAAATGGTATACAAACATGTAGCCTCAAATTGTGGGTTTCAACTGTGGACTAACACGGTTTAGTTTTTACTTTTTAAATGGCTCAGATTACATTTAAATTGGTTCACTGGGACTTAAGACAAGCTTCTTTGTATACATTAGATTCTGCCATTATTATATAATTGTCACTGAGATATAAACTAAAAAGGGAATAAAAGTTAGTTGATTAAAATGTCAAATGAGAATTATTTATTTGTAACATAATTTAACATAGTTGATATTTTTTAAAAAACATATTAAAAACCTATTCTGTAGTTGAAATTGGGTTGAAGTTACACCTGGAACTTCTTTGATCTCCAACACAATAATAAAACCCATGGTAAGCATTGAATTCATGTCTATTGTAAGGAACAAATTGATTTCATATAATATGTTATTATTCTGAAGATTATTATGTTCAAATTGAACCAATACATTCTGTAAGTTCCAGAATTATTTTAGTAAGATTAGTTCCCAAATGAAAGAAAAAAATGAATATTTATATGTACCATGTCTGTAAGTATTTCTAGTTTGAAATTAGTAAAGAAGAATAAAGTAAAAAGAAAAAAAAACTTCAATGTATAAGAAGTCAAAATGGGTAGAGCAAAATGAAATGGGACACCTGAAATATTAAATGTTTTGTTTAGATAAGGATAAAACATAATAATATTTACATCTCCTTCTCTGGTTTTGAAAGTGTTGCACAGTGAAATTCTCAATACTTTATTGTGAACAACTCTGTAGTCTTATGCTTATGATATTCTGAACATCACTTTCCATTGAATACTAGGTATAATAGATACAGAGAAAGATACACAGAGTAGTTTAGAACACAGGAAAGAATGTCAGGAAAGTTGCACTCTGTGAGTTGTGCATATATGAGTTTTGTTAGTCATACCATATTCTATTTTTTTCTTGTGTTTGACTTTTCTCCAAAAGTAGACTGCCAAAAATCAACTTTTCTGTCAAATTTGCAGTCTTTCATTTTCTGTGACTCAGGTTTTACTGAATATTAATAGCAATTAAGATATTTTTAGAAACATATTTTTCGCTTTATTCAAGTGTACCTCATACATTTATTCCTATAATTCAGGAAAGAGAAAAATAAATCTTTTATTCATTACACAAAGTCACAAGGCATAATTAATACCGTAGTTGGCAATATCAACATTCAAAAGATTTCAAATGTCCTGAAGAAAAATATTGAGCATCTTTCCCCACCGCCCTGCCGACCACATGCACACAAATAAATGTTTAACATACAAACACATGTAATATTAGAAGGAAGAAATTTGGCTTGACAGAAATCCATAACAACAAAGCATGAGCTTTCAGATGATGACAAGCTCAGTAAATATCAACCATGTGAAATAACTCCAAAGACTCCTAATGAAAGCTTAGGAAGAATAAACAGAGCAAGGGAGAGTATTATCCCACTGTGCTTCCTACTGAGAAATCTGTCTCCAGGACACAGTGCCTACTTCTCTTAAGGGTTCTTTAAAAAGGATAGTGTTAACCCAAATTTCTGAGAAAACTGGTGATATCATAATGAAGAATAAAATCTTTTTGAGAAAGGAGATATTTAATGGCTGAACACTCTCCTCAAATCAGAAACGAAATTATGTATTATGAAACAAAATGATAGGATATAAGAAATTTACATCAAACTAAGAACTTTATATTATTTTGTTAGTCTTAGGATGGTATAGTGCACCATACAAATTAATGAGATCCTCACTTAAAGCAGACTCATTGTTACAAATGTTCTAGAGATTATTTTTGCACCAAACAACCCCATATCAACCAAAGACCTCAAGGCCCTTTCTTGGCCTCCTCCTAATGATTGCTTCTGTTATCCATGCTCTGATGACTGTATTCCTGAATAACATCATTTCTTTGAAATAGTAAAACATTCAAGCTATGAGCTCCTGATGTTTTATCTTGTTTTGGTAGATCAATTGGCTGGCTGAAACTGGCACCTAATTAATTGAAAATACACAATATAGGGATACCAGGACTAGATTCTGTAACCAATGGTAGTGCTAAATCACTCAGTAAAGAAAGTAGATTTTAGTTACTAATTACAAGCACAGGTCATAATATATCCATTCACTTTCTGCCAATTGCCTAAGCCAGCAATCAAAAGAAAAATTCATTTTGCATAGGCTTCTTAATAAAAGCATGCTGCTTGTCAAAAGGTCTTTTTATAAAAAAGAAAAAAAAAAACCACTTCCAATTGCTGCATCCAGCTATTACAAATACTAAGTGTTGCTCTATTAAGTGTTGTAATTTTTCTCAAAGCTTCTAATTTTCACTATTTCATTATTGTCCATATTAAGCCTTATTGTACCTAACAGCAAAGTACAAGAATGATACTAATCAGTACATTACTTTACAGGTAGAAACAAGGAAGGAAATGACTATAATATTAGACACAGAATACATTTGGGAACAGAGGGTCATTTCATATTTCTAAGACATTGTATTATTTCCGAATTTCTTAATGTAAGTGGACATTCTTTTGAAAGTTGTTGCTACATTGGAAAACAAAGAGGCACTAAAATAAACTTGTATGTTACTCAGGAAATTTATACTTGGCTAGGGAAACATAGATGGCTCTTCATCTGCCCTGTTTTGTACATCACTGCAACCACGGCATCCCTGTATATATGTTTATAAACCTTTTGTATTTCAAAAAAGTATCTCACAAAAAATACTAAAATAAGTAATTAATTAAATTAAAACTAAGACAATAAATATGTGAAAGTGAGGACTGAAAAAAACATATGTTCAGGGAAAATGTGAGGAGAAGCAGTTCTGAGAGTGGAAACTTGGAAATTACTTCCTTTGGGAAAACGACTTAGCACCTTTTTCAAAGTTAGCACCTTTTGCAAAGTACAAATAATTCTCCAATTTTCTAATCATAAGATTTCTCTGTTTTCGCTGACAAATGTGAGGAACACTATTTCCAGTTTCTAACCAAGACAGAGTAAATTTAATGAGTATCATTCCTATGTTAGTGTGATTTTTTTTTTCCTGTGAGATAAATTGAAACTCTAGGTGTTAACAGAGCATCAGATTTGACTTGTAGGGAAGAAGGTTCAAGCCTGAGCTATTCAATAAATAAACAGATACCATATTCAATTAATTCTTAGGAAATAAAAGACTCTTCAGACATAGATGGCCATCACACATGATGGCTACATCATGCATATAGGGCTATTCAAATGAAAAATGACATTCACAGCATAAGGGGAAGGAAAAGTCTTTCTTTTTACAGCATTGGGGAAAAGTCTGAAATTTCTATCTTTGCATGTTATCTGGAAATCAATCCTTAGCAGTTCGGTTAGTAACTTCTGCTAATTTAAGAATGAAATGATATTGTAGCAAAAATACAGCCCAGGTAGTTTGTGGCTTCTGCAATGAAGAGGTGGAGTCTATTTCCCCACCTCTTCACTCCAGGCCGGTCTTGTTATTTGCACTGACCATTAGTAGGTGGAAGAATAACATTGCGTAGGTTCTAGGGCCTAGGCCAGAAGATGCCTTGCAGCTTTCACTTTCACCCTCATGTATTATTGCCCGGAGTCCACCATACAAAGTTGGTGTAGAATACTGGAAGTTGAGAATCATGCAGAGAAGACAAGCTGCCCTAATTGTCAGCTAGCATTAATGTCAGACAAGTCATCAATACCATCTTGGGTTTTCCAGTCCAGCCAACTCTCCAGTGTATGTAGACTCATGTATGAGCTCAGGCAAAATCAGCAGATAGGTTACTAAGGTAACAACTATGAAATAATGTAAAATAATGCAGTATTTTTTAAAGCAACAACATTGCTATGTAGCAGTAGGTAACTGAAAGACAAAATTTATTAAATTACATTTTAGAGGCCATCTATCAGTATTCTCTGAGAGTGCCACATTAGAGAATTGTAATACTATCAATAATAATTTTCTCTTTTTTAGTAAATGTGTATTATATTACATGCACAAGGTTAGAGAGTGTGTTGTTTTCTGAGCACACTCAGAATGTACAAGCTTGGTGATGCTAAGAAATTAATAACAATAGGAACCACTATTTTTCATTTATTTGCTTTTATTTTATAAATTGTCAATAATTTTTAAGTAAAATCATTTATGATATAAATTATTACAGTGGAACTGAGTATTTTTTGTTGTGCGGTTCTACTCATTTTAACACATCGACAGAGTAAAGCAACAACCACAATCAGGCTACAGCTTCATTACCCCCAAAAGGTTCTTTATGCTATTCGTTTATACTAAAACCCCATTTCTATTTCCTAGAAATTACTGATCTGTTTTCAATCACTGTAAATTTGGGTTTTCAAGAATATCATATAAATGGAATTATGCAGTAAGCAATCTTGAAACTGATTTATTTTACATTCTGCGTACTGCCTTTAAATGCCATCTGAGTTTCTATGCGGATCAATAGTCTCTTAATTGTTGAGGACATTACATTGTATCTAAGAACCACAATTTCATACCGTTTCACTGGTTCATGACACTAGGGTTATTCCAATTTTTGATGAATAGGAAACAACAGCTATAAACAGTTATGCATAAGATGTTGAGTGACCATGAGTTTTAATTTTTCTATGATAAATACTCAAGAGTGGGATCACTAAGTCACATGGTGTTTATTAATCTTATAAGTAACTTTCAAATTATTTTCCAAATTAATCATGCCATTTTACATTCATATCGGCAATGTATGAGAGTTCACATTGCTCTGCATCTTTGCCAGGATTTGGTATAGTCAATACTATTTTTATACAATGCTACTGTTTTTAAATGATTTTTCAATAGACTATTTTCAGAGTAGTTTTAGATTCACAGAAATACTGAGCAGAAAGTAAAAACAATTCCACAATACTCCCCAACCCACACATGCGTAGCTTCCCACCTAATCAACATTCCTCACCAGAATGGTGCGTTTGCTATGATTAATAAACCTACATGGACCCGTCATTATCACCCAAAGCCCACAGTTTACGTTAGTGTTCAGTCTAGGTGCTGTATATTCTATGGGTTTGAACAGATTTATAATAATATGTATCGACCATTTTAGTGCCATATACAGTCATCCCTCAGTATCTATAAAGGATTGGTTCCAACACTCTAACATATAGCAAAATCTGCACACACTCAAGTCCGGTGGTCGAAAGTGTGGAATGCACATATCCAAAGTCAGCCGTCTGTATAGGCAGGTTGCCCATCCTATGGATATTATACTTTGTATTCACCTTTAGTTTCTGAAACTTACATGTATGCGTAGACCTAAACTGTGCCTAATATTTTGTTGTCTGGTTGTATCACAATTTATCTAGCCACGTACGTAAGGATATCATCATTGGAGTGACTGGTACTGGTTGTTCCTTTCCATGTTTAGTGCTTCCTTCAGGAGCTCTTGTAAGGCAGGCCTGGTGGTGATGAAATATCTCAGAAATTGCTTCTCCGTAAAGGATTTTATTTCTCTTTAACTTATGAAGCTTGGTTTGGCTGGATATGAAATTCTGGGTTGAAAGTTCTTTTCTTTAAGGATGTTGAATATTGGCCCCTACTGTCTTCTGGCTTGTAGGATTTCTGCCAAGAGATCCGCTGTGAGTCTGATGGCCTTTCCTTTGTGGGTAACTCAGCCTTTCTCTCTGGCTGCCCTTAGCATTTTTTCCTTCATTTCAACCTTGGCGAATCTGACGATTACGTGCTTTGTGGTTGCTTTTCTTGAGGAATCTCTTTGTGGTGTGCTCTGTATTTCCTGAATTTGAATGTTGACCTGCCTTGCTAGATTGGGAAAGTTCTCCTGGATAATATCCTAAAGAGTGCTTTCCAGCTTAAATTCATTCTTCCTGTCACATAGATTAGGTCTTTTCACATAATCCCTTATTTATTGGAGGAATTGTTCTTTTCTTTTCACTCCTTTGTTCTAATCTTGCCTTCTCATTTTATTTCATTGAGTTGATCTTCAATCTTTGATATCATTTCTTCTGCTTGATCAATTTGGCTATTGAAACTTTTGTATGTTTTGTGAAGTTCTCATGCTGTGTTAAATTTGCTTGTTTGTTTTCTTATTATTGAGTTTTAAGAATAGAACATATATTTTGGAAAACAGTCTTTTACCAGATAAGTCTTTTGCAAAAGTTTCTTCTCACTCTGTGGCTTGCCTTTTCATTCTCTTGTCAGTGTCTTTTGAAAAGGAGAAATTTTTAATATTAATGAAGTTCTGCTTATTACTTCTTTCTTTTATGGAGTGTGCTTTTGGTGTTATACCTAAAAAATCATTGGTGTATCCAAGGTCATCTAGATTTTCTCCTATGTTATCTTAAGTAAGTCTTATAGTTTTTCATTTTACATTTAGGACTGTGATGCATTTTGAATTAATTTCTATAAAGGATGTAAGGCTCTGTTTAGATTTATTTATTTATGGCAGGTGGATGTCCAGTTCTTGTACCATCATTTGCTAAAAACCATATCAGGAAAGATCTATACTAACAATTTAATTATTAAGGACATAAATCAGGATCAGTCAAATAAAGAGAAACATAGGATGACATCTGGAAGACTTCCTGGCATAGAGCTTCTGCATTCTAGTCCCATGGAATCAAAGGCACATCAGTGTGTTCCCCTACCAGGAAGCTTGACTGAACTTCAATGTTCAGAGGTTTTACTGAGGTTTTATCACAGAGGCTTGATTAAATCATTGGCCATGTGATTGAACTCAGTATTTAAACCTTTTCCCTCCCAGATTTCAGACTGGCTCATGAACTCAACCCTTTAACCATGTGGTTGTCTTTCAGGTATTGTGGGTCCCAATCTTAGAACTATCCAGGAACTTACAATGATTTCCTTCATTAGTCTAAACTCTCAGGTATTATCCAAAGGAGCTCATGAATGACAAACACACTCCTATTACTCAGAAAATTATAATGCCAGGAATTCAGACGAAAAGTATAAATATGACAACAGTCTCGATTTTTGTTAATTGATAGAAGCACCAAATATTTTGCACAAATCCCTAGAGGAGAAAAATAAGGTAATAAGGTAATATAGTTACCCAAATATTTACCATTTTTGTTTCTTTTTCTTTGTGTCTAATGTTTCCAGTTTTTAAATTTTCCTGGTCCTATTTTACTTGTGTTTAAGACTGTCATTTAATGATGTTTATTGCAGTTTCATTGGAAACAAATTATATTGAATTTTATTCTCCTGTGGTATCTTTTTTTTTACTTTTAATTGTAGAAGATAGTTTTTCTAGATATAGAATTCTAGATTTATATTTTCTGTCAGCACTTTGAAAAAGGCTGTGTCACGTCCTTCTGATCTCTATGGTTGCTGAAGAGAATTCTGTCCTTCAAATTGCTGTTCTCCTGTATATAGTATATCCATTTTCTTTGACTCTCCTCAAGAATTGCTTTTCCTCTTTGGTTATATGTTAACCTGTTTTGAATTCTCTGTGTTTATTTGAATCTATAGGCTTATGTCTCTCATTCCTGGAGGGAAGGTTATTTAATGCTATTTTCAGTACTACACATTTTTTTCTCTATTTTTCTGAAACTTTGATAACACATTTTGGACCTCTTTATTGTCCAGTTGGTACTTGATTTTTGTTTTTAATTTTAATTTTTTGTCTATTGCCCAGAAAATAATTGAGTAACATTGAATGATTACTATTGGTCTAGCCTCAGGTGCAGAGACTCTTTCCACTGGCATCTCTGTCTTACTCAGAGCTGGAGCCTAGACTCACAGGCAACAAATATTTATAGAATACAGTTCATCTAATAGGCACTATGCTAAGTAATTTACATCGATTATCTTCTTTTCTGTGAGTATAGGCTACTGATCTTGTTTCAGTTGTACAGATGAGGAAACTGATTATTTGAAATAATCCATTTGCAATTTGCTGTAACTTGCTTATGCTCACACTGCTACCAAGAGGTCTCTGTGCTCAAAGACTTTAGGCCTATTGAGTTGTAGAGCATGAAGCACTTTCCTGGAATAGCTTGAGCTAGGGGCAATCACCCAAACAGAGAATGAGATTGTGGATATAGAGAAATTTGTGTGAAAGCCCTGAGTTAGCAAAACCTGAAGAAAATTACATAACTAATGCTGAAGACCAATTTGCTCTTTCATTATTTTATTTGGCTCTGGTCCTGCTGCCAAAGTCTTTCCAAGGTCAGAGCTAAGGTTTCCTTGCAGTGAGAAAATGTGCTTGAAGGCTTCTTAAAGCTCTAGGAGTCTAAGAGCAAAAAAACCTTCAACAGATTTTTAAAACAGAGAAAAAACGTGTGATGAGTAAAAACAGTAAACAGACTTCACTGATAACCCTCTGGCTTTGTCCAGTGGCAACTTAGTCTTCTGGAGTAGCTAGAAATTTGAGCTTGAAGAAATGCTATTGGCATTTTAGTAGGCTAGAATTTTATTTTAGCACACATACAATGTTTAAAAGTTGATACAAGTTTTTTAATTGAATTAATGAAAGCTTATTATCTGAAATTACATTAAATTATCAAAGATTTCCCCCAATTTTTATGTGAGTGCCTAAGGGAGACCCCTAAAATTAATGGTTAGCATAAATTAAGAGAGAGTTACAAAGTGAATAAACTTTAAGATAATCTGACCTTGATTCAGAACCTGAATCCTGTCATTATTTGACCTCATGAAATATAAAATTTTATACAGAATTCTGTGATGTTATTTAATCAGCACAGTGTTTTTTTTTTCTTTTTAAACAAAAACTCAAAATATCACCAGCAAAAATGTTTAAAACAAAATAAACAATAAAGCAAAGGAAAAAATATTCCCCAGATTAAGCAGCTGTGTAGTAGGAAATTATTAAAAAACAAACAAACAAATAAGTTTACAACCAAATTCTAACCCATTCGACTAGAATGTACAATTGTATATAGCATTTTTGAAGTCCACTTGTTTGCTCTAGTTAATTGGCTAAACTACATTGTTGGAAGTAAGATGTAGTCTGTGATAGAGACCACATCAAAATGAACACATCAAAAATGAACTATCTCAGACTGTTTGGAAATGGCTAATCTCTTAGATTAAAGCATCCCTAAGCAAACTCTTTTGGCATGGGGGCTGGTGAAGGAGTGGTGTAATGGAAAAATCGTAATTCATAAATCAACATTCATGCTTTCTAAGTCAGGGATGGCTGAGTCACTTAACTTGCACTCAGCTTTTTTATAACTATTGGTACACATTTAAAAGATTGTGATTGTGTTAGTTTGCTAGGACTATCATAACAAAGTGCTATAGACTACATGGTTCAAAAAACAAATTTATTTTCTCAAAATTCTGAAGGCCAGAAGTCGAAGATCAAAGTATAGGCAAGGTTTGCAATTTCACCTTGGCTTGTAGATGGCCGTGTTCTCACTCCGTCCTCACAAGGTTTTCCCTCTGTTTCTGTGCCCTAATCTTCTCTTCTTTTAAATACCAGTCATACTGGATTAAGGTTCACTCCAGTGATCTCATTTTAACTTAATTACTTTACAGAGACCCTATCTCCAAATACAGTCATAGTCTGAAATACCAGGGTTAGGACTTCAACCTATGAATTTTGGGATGACACAATTCAGCCCTTAACCCTGATATTTAGATTTTGTAACATATGATCTATACATATAATATGCATATATATGTGTTTATATATTTGTATTTTTAACCAGAGAAGAAAGACCATCATACAAAATTGTTTTCTTTTAAAATGAGATGTTACACTTGACCTACATTTACAAAAGAAAAAACTTGGTTATACATTTTTACTTAGTCGTTAAACTTCTACCCCTAGCTCTAGCAATAGCAAGTTGGTCTCAACCAGCAATGGCATTTAGAAAGCAGAGAAGCCTGTGGCTCTGTCACGCCTAAGGCCACCTGCTTTTGTGTCAGCACGATCCTCACCCAAATCACTTTAGTTATTTATGTTTCCTGCCTGGCCTAAGGCATTTAAGTTTATAACAAATGCTCCGACCACATACAGACCATATGAATCATGCCAACTGGCCTGGTTTCAAATATTCTCTTCCTGGAGGGAATGGATGGTGGTTTTGATTTATTATCTGACAGAAGTTTCTGAGAGGCATAGCTTAGTTAAGATTTAAAGCTCAACATCAAGTAAAAACAGTTTAATGTTTTTGATGTTTGCTTGTTTTTACTGTAAGTATATCTTCAAATGAGACTGGAGCTGTGAGTTTGATGCAGCTATATCAATTACATTGTCAGTTAAAACTGTGTCTGTACAAAAATTGGAAAAGTGAAGTGTTCAGTCAAACTCTTACAGTTTTGTAATTTATATTATGCTGTATAATTAGTTATTTCACCTTTTAGTGTATTGACTAAGATTGTGTGTATAAGCTATCTTTTTAGAAATAAATGAAAAATAGTAAAAGCAGTTTGTGTGTGTGTACGTGCTGTATAAATTTGAAACAGCGAGTTAGATCATTGATTATTTTTTCACTCTTCATTGTGTTAGCATTCTGGGATAAACATGACCACATATACGAATGCAGTATATGTTCTGACTGCTGGAAATTTGAGAGTTCTATGACAAACTATGAACAGAAACAGATTATCATAAAAAGAAGATACTTTCCAAATCTAACTCTTATCCACAGTCAAGAAAATGATAATAAGTAAACCTCATATTATGATCTAATCAAGTATTTATAGTGGATCTAATTTCATGGAATTTTAGGTTCGATCTTCTCTCCTTGAATAAGTTCATGAAGAGATTTTATTCTTCCAGTGATTCACATACAAGTTACATTATCTTCAGGTTCTTCATGTAGTAAACCACTTATGCCTTTAAACAGTCAAATGACACCTTGTCAAGGTGCCCTCAGAGTTGGTGAAAAGTAAATATGCTAATCCAAATGTTTTCCCTTATCTTTCATGTTTCCTTTTTCATTTAAGGCTATTATTATTACTTTATGATAATCTATTTTCAGAAATACTAGATAACCAATCACATGCCTGTTCTCCCTTTCACGCATCACCTATAAGCCTACAATGTTGCTAATTGAACAAGAGCTGCGTTTTGACAGAAAAACCTAGGAGAAAATCAAGCTGCGAGTCTATTTATCTTGCCTAAGCTGTGACCTGCATTTTACCAGCATCCACTACTACTTTTGTTTTTTTAAGTTTTTTCACTCTAGTCTTGCAGATTTGCCTTAGCTAATTATGAGATATAGCCAGCCAGGCAGCAAAGCAAAGCCTTTGATCAAGGCTTCCTGCTCACATCGTACCTCTGTCCAGCAGCATCTAAAGGAGAAGCTCTAAGGATGCTAGCTGAATTCTGTAATGACCTACACTGTTCACCTTATTTGAGGATGCATGTGATTAAAAACTTCACACGACATTGGGATAACAGGAATGATTACCAGGCCTAGTATACCCTCGTCTTATGCCTGCAAATCATGGGAACTGTAAAGAGTCAACATAGTGTTTTCTGTATTGTGTCACTTAGCAGGAAGCTGCCAGTTTGATCATGCAACAGTGACTGACAGAAGCTGAGGGCAAGCAGATTTTGTGAAAGAGGAAAGTGGGAGATGGAGCAAACAGTAAGAAACAGCTCTTGGATGAAAGGGAGCACTTCTTAGTGATCCTGACATGGGCTCAGAGGCTCTGGGAGAGAACAGAAATGTGACCTTCAGGATTTGCTAGGCAGGGTGGCACCTGTATTGGCATACTCTGGAGAGATGCCCTCGAGAGGTGTGAACTCCAAACTCCATTCACAGGACTAGCTGGAAACACAAGACTTTACACATGACTTTCTGCTAGGTGGTCACCCCATTTTATTTTTGCTGATTAATTAACATTCAACTTAATTGCCAATTCCCTGAACCTAAATGCGCTTACTGCCTAATATTGTTTGATTTCTCTTCCAGTCCTCCAGAGTTTTAACCTCCCACCAGTTTCTACTCAGCTGACAGTTGTTTTTCTCTTTAATTCTTGCATTTTTTTGTGAAGCTGTTGGTTTGAAATGCAAGGTGATCTTGCAGGGAAAAAAAAAATGACAAACTTCTTTATAGTCTCAGCAGCACCTCCAGTCAGCTCTTCAGTTCTGATTCAAGGTGACTGCTTTTTGTGTTACATTTCTTATCTTCACATTCTGTTTCAGGAGCTGCCAGAACATTCATTTCATTTTTAAAATGAATGCAAAAATCCCCAAAGCATCCACAGGACCATTGAGGCTTACTAATTAGATTCATTAAACAGCACTCAAAAGTGCAGAGAATTTGTCTCTTATTCTGTTTATTTCTTTTTCCTTCAAAACTCCCTCTGCAAACGGCTTTATTAAGTAATATTCTGTGTGCCATAATAATGATCCCTCTTGCTAAAACATTGGGTCACAAAGTGTTAGTTCATTAGACTTTTGTCAGTGCAACACAGTGTCAGTTTCCCCCTCCTATGATTGCATCTGGTGTTCTGGTCTTCAGGGTGTAATAAAGTAGTAGAAAACTATGATTGGTGTGATGTCTAATATTGGAGCTGTAACTACACTAGAGAAAATGCATAGAAAACCTGAGTACACATTTTTTTTTTACTTTAAGTTTTTATTACAACATCAGCTTAAATGTTTACAGAAAGTATTTATTTAATTGCACATTTCTGAGTTTTAAAACATCTACAGATTTATGTAACAACCAGCACAATTAGGATGCATAATAATTGCAACACCCCAAAGAACTTTCTTGTGCTGTCACTTGGTGGCCAAATCCTTCTTCCATATCATCCCTGCCAACCAATGACCTGCTCTTCATACAAATTGTTTTGTTTTTTTCCAATATATTTATTTTTTACATAATTTAGAAGATAAACTTTGAGACTATTTTCACGTTTCATATGGTCTTTAGAATTCATTCATGCTTTTGTGTATATCAGTTGCTCATTTATTCTATTGTTGAATAGTATTACATTGTAGGTTTGTACCAGAATTCATTCATTTCCTTACTCAAAGTCATTTGGGTTTTTTGCAGTTTTTCATGAATGTAAATTGAATGCTGTAAATTGACTGCTGTAAATCTTCACATGTAGACTTTATGGGATGGATGGGACATATGATAAGCTCAAATTTAACATTATAGGAATCAACTGAACTTCCAGTCTCTAGTCCAGCATATAAGAGACTTAGAAGTAGCTACTCTATTTTAACAAGTAAAAAGATGAACAAACTGAAAAATCAACAGCTCTTCTGATATCTATCAGAGAAGTGAGGCCACAGAGAAAACCACTACCCACCTCCCCACAAATTGGAAAGACAGATAGGTAAGTACAGAGAATTACAGCTTACCAGGGCAAAAAAAACCCCGAGTGGGAACAAGTTCTAGGGTAAGAAAAAACTAAACTATAACTGATGAATTGCTGGAGGCTCAGTGTTGACAAATCTGAGAGTTAAAAACTTCAGGGGTACCCAGTCTTTAAAAAATCAAAGATGAAGAAAAGATCTTGGAAGAAGAAAGAAAAAAATCACCAGATCTATAGAGAAGCAAAGATAGCAATTAAAAATTTTCCCCTATATTCAATCAAAGGAGGATTGTTTACAGGAACAGTTACTAAAATCTGAGAATGCTTGATTTCCTTCTAAAAAATGGCATATTATTTACATATAACCTGCATACAACCTCTGCATACTTGAAATTAACTCTAGATCACTTAGAATAGCTAATAAAATGCAAACATTATATAAATAGTTGTTATGCTGTATTATTCTTTATTTGTATCTTTTATTGTTATTTATTATTTTTTTCTGAAGAGGTTCGACCTGAGATACTTGAATCCCCATATGCAGATCCTGCAAATATGAAGAGCTGACTATATCCAAGTTCTCAGAAACCATGCAAGCAAGAAGAGAGTGAAGTGCAATCATTAGCATTGAGGGAAATGACCAAACTCTTTTCCTGAGTGGCTGTACCACTTTGCAGTCCCACCTATAATCAATTTCCAGTTGTTCCATGTAGTAGTCAGGATTTGGTATTACGGTGTTTTTCATTATAGTCATTCTAATAGGTGTATATTAGTATAGCCTAGCATTTTGGTTTCAATTTGCATTTCAGTAATGACTAATAATGTTGAGCAGCTTTTCATATGCTTATTTGCTATCCTTATGACTTCTGTGTTACAGTAAATATTCAATTTTTTGCCCATATTTTGATTAAATTGTTTTCTTATTCTTGATTTACAACTTAGTTATATATTCTGTATATCAAGTTATTTGCTGGATATGTGAGTTGAAATATGTTTAAGAAATCTTTGTGTAACTCAAGGACACATAGATCTTTCCCTGAATTTTAGAATAGTCCACCATTTTGAGTACATTTTCTTTTCTTTCTTTCTTTTTCTTTCTTTCTTTTTTTTTTTTTTTTTTTTTCCTGAGACAGTCTTGCTTAACCCCAAGGCTGGAGTACAGTGGTGTGATCTCTGCTTACTGCAACCTCCGCATCCTGAGTTCAAGCAGTTCTCCTGCCTCAGCCTCCCGAGTAGCTGGGACCACAGGAGCACTCTACCATGCCCTGCTAATTTTTAGTATTTTCAGTAGAGATGGGTTTCACCATGTTGGCCAGGATGGTCTCAATCTCTCGACCTCGTGATTCACCTGCCCCAGTCTCCCAAAGTGTTGAGATTACAGGGGTGAACCACCACCCCATGTGGCATTTTGATACCTGTATACAATATATAATGATCAAATCAGGATAACTGGTCTATCCCTCACCTCAAACATGTACTTTTATTTCTATTGGAAATATTGTAATTCTTCTCTTCTAGCTATTTCAAAATACACAATAAACTATTTTAACTATAGTCTTCTTACTGCTTTATCAATTACTATGACTTATTTATTCTACCTAACTGTAATTTTGTACCCATTAACCAAGTTCTCTTCATTTTTCCTCTCTCCATAGTGTTTTTTTGCAGGATTCCTTTATTATATTTTTAGTGCCCATGGAGTTTAAAAAGCCATTGCCTCTTTCATTCTTGACACGAGAACACTGTCTTTACTCATTTCCTAGTCAAATTGGCTACCATTTTATCAATATTATTGATGTTTACACATAACCACCTTTTTATTTAAATTTTTCAGTTGTTTCTATGTTAATTTTTTTTTTTGCTTCAGCTTGTATTTTTCTTTCTTTTTTCTTAATGATTTAGATTTAAATTCCTCTTCATTTTCTAGATCCTTCAGATGAAAGCTTAAAGTAGTAATTTTAGAACTTTGTTATTTCTAATAAATGTATTTAGTGCTATAAATGTATTTAATTTGTATTTTTCATATATATATATGTCTATGTCAATATTTGTGGAATATACCCACTATATATATATATATATATATATATATATATATGCATATATATATTCAAGTTCACTGAATCGTTCCTCTATAATTTTCAATCAGCTATTGAGCCATCCAGGCAATTTTTAGGTTTTTTTTTAAAAAATGTATTTCAGTTTTAAAATGTCTACCTTGCAAATAATGTATTTCTTTCTTTTGAAATTTTTAATCTTTTCATTTGTTTCAAGAGTTCTCACTCTTATTTTATAGAGCTAGTTTATAATTGCTTGAAAATTTGTATCTGATCATTGTGTGTTTGGCAACTGTTTTATTTCTCTTGAAAGTTATAGACATTTTTCTGTTTCTTTGTATGTTGCATAATTTTCTATCGCGTCCTATTATCCTCTCAGTCTCAGGTTCCTATTAAAATCTTCTAGAGAACGTTGACTCTTTCTTTCTTTGTTTAAACAAACAATCAACCTTGTTTGGTTTAGGCTTCAAATCCTGTTCTGTTTTATGTGACCTGTGGTTCTGGTGTTAGCTTTTAAAGCTTCTGTTTTGCTATTTGGCTGTAACTGCTTATATGCCACCCAGGGAACTAACTATCTGATATCTGGTGGTTGATCTGTCTTACAGGTCAGTTCTCCAAGCAACTGGCTTTCACATCATTTTCACGCATGCACAGCTAGGACTTCTTGATCTTCTTAACAATTCTCTCTTCTTTATAATCTCCCCAACTTCACTTTGTCTCAGAGCATATCCTTCCCGTTCCCCGGCCAGAAAGTCAAGATTTTAAAGTTTTGACAATGTTGCACATCTCCTGTAGGTGTATTTTCCTCTAGGGCAAATTAGAAAACCTGACTACCGCTACCAGTTCAACACTGTAGGATTTGAAGCGTGAGGACCTCCAAGGCAGGTAGAGCTGGGAGTGAAAAACAAACAGAAATGTCTATCACCATCTCAGTTTCAAGTTTCCTCTTATTACTCCTCTGACCAGAGAGAGAGGATTTTCCGTGGCAACACACTTTGTGCAGTTGCAAATTTAGACTGCTCTGAGGCTAAGAAGGATGTGCAGTTGGGAGTGAGTGGCAGAGAGGAAGATAACCATTGTGTCAGTCATTCTTCAAGATTTTCCTCCCAAATCTATCTGCTATATTTACTTTTTAGTCCTTGAATAATTGTTTTATGTACATTGTGTAGAATTTTTAGTTGTAATCAATGGAAGAGACTAGAAGTTTACTTCATCTTAACCATACCAGAATATATATATATATATATATATATATATATATATATATATATATATATTCTGGTATGGTTAAGATGAAATATATATATATATTCTGGTATATATATATATTCTGAAATTGAATTTGGAAATGAATTTTAAACAGCAGAAATAAGAAACAGAGAATTCTTACCTCTGTTACCATATTTATGAAAACAAGCTGAATTTATTGATATCTGATCTTTTAGCCCTCACATTTCATTTCAGATTATTGCTAAATGAGATGAAGAATCACAGAGTAATTTAACAAAACTAAAGCACTACTACCTTGATTTCAAAGATGGTCTTTTACCACCATCGTAGCCTGGCCTCCTCGAACAGAGTACCTCTCCAATATAGTGGGAAAAAATTCAAACTGGATACTTCTGTGACAAATTCTGAACAAGAACACCCAGTTACATTGTTTTCCAAGCATGAATGCTTATCTTCATAGCAGGAAAACCACTAGATTCTAGTTTTTGTCACTTCCTGCATCTTTCAGATGAGACTGTGGTGCATTGCCAGTTTCCAACCCAGATTATACCCCTTAATGGTTTAACATTTGAGGGAGCTGCAGGAGGCTGCCATCAATCTAGTGTTTTATTAAGGAGACAGCGTATGTGAATTTCTAAGTAGCAGATGTTGGTATATACAAGGCTCAAATTATAGAACATTTCTACAGTTTTGTTAAAGGGGTAAAAAAATGAATAAGATAAAGCAAAAAAAAATAAGTCTAACAATTCTTAAACTGAGCCTCTAAAAACAGCAACCCAGTTTGTTCTTCAAAAACTTTCAGATGCCTTTAATTGGAAAGTCTCGCTGAAAAATCTTATCCAGACAACTTTTTCTCTTATAGTGTAATATCTATCCTATTCATTTAAGTAAGTAAATTCTTGCTATTAATCTATATATAATACATTTTCAGTTACAGACCTCAAATGACTTCCCACAAAATTGTTTGAAGGATGATGGAAAAGATGTTGTTCTATAGCTGAAAGCAACCTTAACACACTCAAATGTCGTGTTATATATTTCCTCTTTCTGACGCTCACAGAATGGCATGACTTGACATTCATATTATTAGCATATTGGTATTATCACTGCAGTTAATAGTAGCATTCATGGAGCATTTGCTACATGTGGGAACTGACCTAAACCCTTTGCCTGCATTATTTCAATTAATTCTCATGTTAATAAGATGCAGTAGTTACTATCATTTTTCCCACTTTTGAGACAAATTAAGCTTGTATAAGTTCAGTACATTGCCCTAAAACTCTCAGATGAAAAATAGTAAAACTAGGGTGGCCTAGGCTATCGGTAGGTCTCCAATGTGCGTACTCTTAACCACTAAAGCATACTGTCTTTGAATTATTGCAAAGAGGTTACAGGCTATTTATAAATTTAACTATCGTCTTACTAATAAATGTATGAGCTTAAATCAAAGTCTCAGTGCTGAGCCCTAGAAGGCCTGGTCAATTAGGGGAATTTCAAGCAGGTCAGTAGATGACATAAATTGAGTTAGAGATATCTTTTGATACAACACTTTGCACCATAAATATCAGGCAGTTGAAAATTACACATAAAGACAGATGCCATGTTGGCACAAGCATTATGTCAAAACTCACAACCTGTGTGATATTGCACAAGGAATCTGCCTCAACTCAGCCTTGTTTTCTTTTCTATGAAGAAAAATCGGACATATTTGTGTGATTAGGATGAAACACATTTAGTGCAGTATTTATCAAAGAAGTGTGAATTATGACTTACCAATGTGTTCAATAAATACAGTTTTGTAGATTATGCCAACATTAAGAAAAGTAGTAAGGGAAAGAGAAATAAAATAATAATAGAATAAAAAAAATCAATGTGCATTGTCATAGTTATTGTTTCATAAATTATTTTGTGTTGGATATACTGGTGTTCAGTCAGTACACACTATAAGGGGCTGAACCAGTTGTTAAAATAATGAAGTATTTGTTTAATAGTAAAAAGTCAAGGACTCCCTTGCCCCCAATGCCTTCTCTCCCCTGGACACAGCCAACCCCCTGAGTCCTATGACAAGACCTATCCAAAGTCTATCACCTCTAACTCTATCACCAATGCCTGTTGATTGATCAATTGGTCAGGCCAAAATAATTATTAAATATTTTTACATATCCTCACATACATATATATGTATATTTGGAATCTGAATTAGATGTTTTATTAAGGACCATGAATTAACAGCAATTAAAAAGGCATTTAAGTCTCTCAAAATTAGTCAATATAGTCTACTTTAGGGTTACTCAATCAGAAACAGTTTGCCCCTTTGGGGAATATTTGGCTTTTCTGGAAACATTTTTAGTTATCACAGTTGGGGATGGGAGAGCGGAATAAGGGTTGTCACTGGTATATAGTGGATAAAGGGAAATAGATGTGGCTTGATTTCCTACAATGCAACAGGTGGCATCCTCATAACAAAGAATTATCCCACCCCCAAATGTCAATAGTGCCAAGATTGGGAGACCCTGATTTATACATAGAAGCAAGATTGCATTTTCTCTTTTTTCATTACATATATTTAAGGTGTAGAGTGTGATGTTTTGATATGTATATGCATTGTGTATTGATTACTGCAGCTAGTTTACATATCCATCACCTCACAGTTACCTTTTTTTGCATGTGTGGTAAGAACACTTATGATCTATTCTCTTTTTGTGTATGTGGGGTTTTTAAAAATTTATTATATTTATGTTCTGGGATACATGTGCAGAACATGCAGGTTTCTTCCATAGGTATACATGTGCCATAGTGGTTTGCTGCACACATCAACCCATCATCTACACTAGGTATTTCTCCTAATGTTCCCCTAGCCCCCCACCCCCACAGGCCCCTGTGTGATGTTCCCCTCCCTGTGTCCCTGTGTTCTCATTTTCAGCTCCCACTTATAAGTGAGAACATGCAGTGTTTGGTTTTCTGTTCCTGTGTTAGTTTGCTGAGAATGGTGGCTTCCAGCTCATTCACATCCCTGCATAGGATATGAACTCATCCTTTTTTACAGTATTCCATGGTGTATATGTGCCACATTTTCTTTATCCAGTCTATCATTGATGGGCATTTGAGTTGGTTCCAAGTCTTTGCTATTGTGAATAGTGCTGCAATAAACATACATGTGCATGTGTCTTTATATTAGGATGATTTAAAATCCTTTGGGTATGTACCCAGTAATGGCATTGCTGAGTCAAATGGTATTTCTGGTTCTAGATCCTTGAGGAATCACTACAAAGTTTTCCAAGACATTTGAACTAATTTACACACCCACCAACAGTGTAAAAGTATTCCTATTTCTCCACATCCTCTCCAGCATCTGTTGTTTCCTAACTTTTTAGTAATCGCCATTCTAGCTGGAGTGAGATGGTATTTCATTGTGGTTTTGACTTGCATTTCTCTAATGACCAGTGATAATGGTCATTATAAATAAAGCTATTTTTATGTTTGTTGGCAGCATAAATATCTTCTTGTGAAATGTGTCTCTTCATATCTATCACCCCTTTTTTGATGAAGTTGCTTGTTTTTTTCTTGTAAATTTGTTTTAGTTCTTTATAGGTTCTGGATATTAGCCATTTGTCAGATGGACAGATTGCAAAACTTTTCTCCCATTCTGTAGGTTACCTGTTGACTCTGATGCTAGTTTCTTTTGCTGGGCAGAAGCTGTTTAGTTTAATTAGATACCATTTGTCAGGTTTGGCTTTTGTTGCAATTACTTTTGGTGTTTTGGTCATTAAGTCTTTGCCCATGTCTTTGTCCTGAATGGTATTGCCTAGGTTTTCTTCTAGGGTTTTGATGGTTTTAGGTGTTACATTTTAGTCTTCAATTCATCTTGAGTTAATTCTTGTAAAAGCTGTACAAAGGGATCCAGTTTCAGCTTTCTGCATGTGGCTAGCCAGTTTTCCCAACACCATTTATTAAATAGGGAATCCTTACCCCATTGCTTGTTTTTGTCAGGTTAGATGTATGGTGTTATTTCTGAGGCTTCTGTTCTGTTCCATTAGTCTATGTATCTGTTTTGGTACTTGTACCATGCTGTTTTGGTTACTGTAGCCTTGTGGTATACTCCGAAGTCAGGTGTCATCATGCCTCCAGCTTTGCTCTTTTTGCTTAGAATCGTCTTGGCTATACGGCTGTTTTGGGCTTCCTTATGAAATTTAAAGCACTTTTTTCAAATTCTGTGAAGAAAGTCAGTGGTAGCCTGATGGGGATAGCACTGAATCTATAAATTACTTTGGGCAGTATGACCATTTTCATGATATTGATTCTTCCCATTCATGAGCCTGGAAAGTTTTTTTTCCATTTGTTTGTATAGTCTCTTATTTCCTTGAGCAGTGGTATGTAGTTTTCATTGAAGAGTTCTTTCACATCTCTTGTAAGTTATATTCCTAGGTATTTTATTCTCTTTGTAGCAATTTTGAATGGGAGTTCACTTATGAGTGAGCTCTCTGTCTTTCTATTATTGGTGTATAGGAATGCATATGATTTTTGCACAGTGATTTTGTATCCTCAGACCTTGCTGAAGTTGCTTATCAGCTTAAGGAGTTTTGGGGCTAAGACAATGGTGTTTTCTAAATATACAATCATGTCATCTGCAAACAGAGATAATTTGACTTCCTCTCTTCCTATTTCAATACCTCTTATTTCTTTCTCTTGCCTGATTGCCCTGGCTAGAACTTCCAATTCTGTGTTGAATAGGAGTGTTGAAAGATGGCATCCTTGTCGTGTGCCAGTTTTAAAAGGGAATGCTTCCAGCTTTACGTCCATTCAGTATAATATTGGCTGTGGGTTTGTCATAAATAGCTCTTATAATTTTGAGATATGTCCCATCAATACCTAGTTTATTGAAGGGATCAATACCTAGCATGAAGGGATGTTGAATTTTATTGAAGGCTTTTTCTACATCTATTGAGATAATCGTGTGGTTTCGTCATAGTTCTATTTATGTGATGGATTGTGTTTATTGATTTGCATATGTTGAACCAGTCTTGCATCCCAGGGATGAAGCTGACTTAATCATGGTGGGTAAGTTTTTTGATGTGATACTGGATTTGGTTTTTTAATATCTTATTAAGGATTTTCACATCATGTTCTTCGGGGATATTTGCCTGAAATTTTCTTTTTCTGATGTGTCTCTGACAGGTTTTGGTATCAGGATGATGCTGGCCCCATAAAATGAGTTAGGGAGGAGTACCTCTTTTTCTATTGCTTGGAATAGTTTTAGAAGAAACTGTAACAGCTCCTCTTTGTACCTTTGGTAGAATTGGGCTATGAATCTGTCTGGTCCTGGACTTTTTTTGGTTGGTAGGCTATTAATTTCTGCCTCAGTTTCAGAACTTGTTATTGGTCTATTCAGGGATTTCACTTCTTCCTGGTTTAGTCTCGGGAGGATGTATGTGTCCCGGAATTTATCCGTTTCTTCTAGATTTTCTAGTTTATTTGTTTAGAGGTGTTCATAGTTTTCTCTGATCGTTGATTGTATTTCTGTGGGATCAGTGGTGATATCCCTTTAACATTTTTTATTGTGTCTATTTGATTCTTCTCTCTTTTATTTTTTATTAGGTTTGCTTGTTCCAGGTCTGAGTTCAGGTCCTGGATATCCTTGTTGATTTTCTGTCTGGTTGATCTGTCTAATATTGACAATGGAGTGTTAAAGTCTCCCACTATTATTGTGTGGGAGTCTAAGTCTCTTTGTAAGTCATTAAGAACTTGCCTTATGTATCTGGGTACTCCTGTATTGGGTGCGTATATATTTAGGATCGTTAGCTCTTCTTGTTGCAGTGATCTTTTTACCATTATGTAATGTCCTTCTTTATCTCTTTTGATCTTTGTTGCTTTAAAGTCTATTTTATCAGAGATGAGAATTGCAACTCCTGCTTTTTTTTTGCTCTCCATTTGCTTGGTAGATCTTCCTCCATCCCTTTATTTTGAGCCCTTGTGTATCCTTGCATGTAAGATGGGTTTCCTGGATACAGCACACTGATGGGTTTTGGCTTTTTATTCAATTTGCCAGTCTGTGTCTTTTGATTGGGGCATTTAGTCCATTGACATTTAGGGATAGTATTGTTATGTGTGAATTTGATACTGTCATTTTGATGCTACCTGGCTGTTTTGTTGGTTAGTTAATGCAGATTCTTGATTGTGTTGATGCTCTTTTACCATTTGGTGTGTTTTTGGAGTGGCTGGTACTGGTTGTTCCTTTATATGTGTAGAGCCTCTTTCAGGAGTTCTTGTAGAGCAGGTTTGGTGGTGATGAAATCTCTGAGCACTTGCTTGTTCGCAAAGGATTTTATTTTTCTCTTTTATTTTTTATTAGTCTGGCTAGTGGTCTCTTGGAAAAAAAAAAAAAAAACCCAGCTCCAGGAATCACTGACTTTTATATAGGGGTTTCCCTGTCTCTATCTCCTTCAGTTCTGCTCTGATCTTAGTTATTTTTTGTCTTCTGCTAACTTTTGAATTTGTGTTTCTCTTTCTTCTCTAGTTCTTTCAATTGTGATGTTAGGTTTTCGATTTTAGATCTTTTCTGCTTTCTCCTGTGGACATTTAGTGCTATAAATTTCCCTTTAAACACCATTTTCTCATACATAACGTTCTGGAATTATGATTCTAAATTCATCATCATAAATGGATTTTTAAATTTTCTACATGTTCCAAATCATTCTACTTGATCAAGCTGTTTACACAATGTAGAGAATTTTGTTCTGCAGCTCTGGTTTTTAATTTCATATTTTGTTGTTTCTAAATTCCAAAAGGCCTTTCTTCTTGCTTTACTTTTGATATGCAGGATAGTTTCCACAAAATTATAGTTGTCACCATTTCATTGATTTCAAAGAAACGTTCATCATCACCTGGATGAGGATTGAGTTTGGTTTCCCGATGAGAGCAGTGAGTAACCATGTCAGGATCAGTCCTCTATATCTTGCTGTGCTTAAACACTATTCAAGATCAGTCCTTCACATGTTGCTGTGTTTAGATACTATTAATTATTGGGTCACTATTAGAAAATTGCTGGAAGATAATTTCATTATGTCAAATACACAGTGATATTAAATTTAAGATAACCACTGCAAGGCTCTTTTATTGAATTGTACAATATCCATTTAAATGTGTTTTTTAATATATTTCTTATGCAAACAATTGAGATGAGCAGCAAATTTCAAACGGTTATATTAATTGCTCGGATTGAACAGCTCTGTTGTTTTTTATTATGTTCTTGTTATCAATATTTCTTTTGACTTAAAAGAATAAATACCACAAATGTGTTATCAAAATATAAAATATTTAATACGAGTTGAAGAATTACATTTTCTTTACAAAGATAGGATTATACTATTAAAATGCATTTCGAATCTTACCTTTTTGACTTAATGAATTCTGGACATTTTAAAAAATCAGCATGTATACTTCTACCTTATTTTCACAAAATGACTATGTTATTGTCATAAAATTACTATGACTTTGGATCACACAGCAGTATATACTGACACACACACAACTACCACACCTGGCATCCGGCACATAGCAGACATTTTGCAACTATTAGGTTTAAAAAGTATTAGATAGAGGTAAAAATCATCACGGTTTAAAATATTATTAGATAGTAGTAAAAATAATTATGGAAGCTTTATTGTACCACCTTTTATAAGGAACTTGGTTGAGGAATGTTGGTTGAGAGAAGTAGTTTCCTCCCATGTTAAAATCCACCATGTGTTATTAATTACTCAATGCCTGCTTAATTTGAAAGGCATGTAAGTCTCAGTCCTGAGGGACTCGCCAATTCAAGGTGTTGGGCAAACACAAATCACCACAGTGTTAGACTCCCTACAACAATGCGGGCCACCCAAAGTCACTTTTGAATTATGAGAAAAATGAGCTCATTAATCATCATTACATTTTCTGTGGAAAGAATCTGTTGATAAGGCACATTCCTGCCTGAGCTAACTCAATTGTCATTATAAATATAGGGTCCTCGATTGCAGCAACTATATCCCAGGACAGGGAATCAACTAAAATAACACAGAAGGCCAAGCCATGATGGCACAGTCAGGAAGATTAAAATTATAAAATCGAGTGGCCAGTTGAGAGAGGAATATTGTCTTACCTCCAGTCAATTTCACAGTTATCTGAAAAGTTGAGGGCTTTAACCTCTAGCCTTTTGCTTATGTGCATTTTAATGTTTTCTTTACTGCATTTAATGAGCAGTGTTTCAATGTCAAGTTACAGGAATCTACTTCAAAATACTTTGAAACAAAAAGGAAGTCTGTGTGCCTATTTCACGGACTATCCAAAGGAAAGCTCATCAAACACTTTTGGATTCATGAGTTTAAACATTGTTAACAGAGTTCTCTCTTCATCTTTACCTTTGTTTTTTCTACTTGTCTTTCTCTTCATATGTCACAAATGTGACTGCAGATAGTCATAAACCTCCACTGTCCTAACAGCTCTTGATCTGAAAAATAGTCACCTTTGATAGCTGTAGCAGAAGTTTCAGGATGTTCCATGCTAGAAGCTACAATTGTGGACAGAGGGATGGAGCCTTCTGATAAGCTAGGACTGAGAACCTTCCTGGAAACATATCAATGGAGAATATAATACTAGATCACACAGACAGAAAAATATCCATGCAGGTTGTGGTCCATGTTATCAAAAAGATTTCAAGAGGAATCTGAATTTGAGAGAAATTAGCATTAATTCTGGCTAAGGTGGTTTTCAAGGGTATTTTGGAAGAGGCAGAATTTCCTAGTTTAAAAGAAACATATAAATATATGTGTCTAGTATATAAACACATGGTAGTGAAATTGAGATAGAGTTAAGAAAGGAAATGCTTCACTTGATCTGTGTGTGGTTACTCTGAAAAAGCTGAAACATTTGAACTTTATCCTATAGAGAGAGTAAAGATATACTTCTGTCTTCCGAGAATTAAGCCTGAATAAAGAGTCCAAAAGTAATTTAAGAGTAATAGAGACATTCCTGGGCAAGATGGCTGAATAAGAACAGCTCCAGTCTGCAGCTCCCAGTGAGAACAAAGCAGAAGGTGGGTGATTTCTGCATTTCCTACTGAAGTACGTGGTTCATCTCATTGGGACTGGTTAGACAGTGGGTGCAGCCCACAGTGGGAAAGCAGAAACAGGGTACAGCATCGCCTCACCTGGGAAGTGCAAGGGTTCAGGAAACTCCCTCCCATAGCCAAGGGAAACCCTGAGGGACCTTGCCATAAGGGACAGTACATTCCAGCCCAGATACTATACTTTTTCCAGTCTTGGCAACCCACGGACCAGGAGATTCTTTGGGTGCCTACACCACCAGGGCCCTGGGTTTCAAGCACAAAATTGGGCAGCCATTTGGGCAGATGCTGAGTTAGCTGCAGGAGTTTGTTGTTTTTTTTTTTTTTCATATCATAGTAGTTCCTGGAACACCAGAGAGACAAAACCATTCACTCACCTGAAAAGGGGGCTGAAGCCAGGGAGTTAAGTGGTCTTGCTAAGCAGATCCCACTCCCATGAAGCAAGCTAAGATCCACTGGCTTGAAATTCTTGCTGCCAGCACAGCAGTCTAAAGTCGACCTAGGATGCTTGAACTTGGTGGGTGGAAGGTCACTGGCCATTACTGAGGCTTCAGTAGGCAGTTTTCCCCTCATGGTGTAAAACAAAGCCTAGAAGTTTGGACTGGGTGGAGCTCACCTCAGCACTGCAAAGCCACTGTAGCCAGACTGCCTCTCTAGACTCCTCCTTTCTGAGCAGGGCATCTCTGAAAGAAAGGCAGCAGCCGAAATCAGGGGCTTATAGATAAAATGCACATCTCCCTGGGACAGATCCCCTAGGGGAAGGAGCGGCTGTGGGTGCAGCTTCAGCAAACTTAAATGGTCCAGCCTGCCAGCTCTAAAGGGAGCAGTGGATCTCCCAGCACAGTGCTCGATCTCTGCTAAAGGACAGACTGCCTCCTTAAGTGGGACCCTGACCCCTGAGCCTCCTAGGGAGACACCTCCCAGCAGGGGTTGAGAGACATCTCATACAGGAGGTTTCTGGCTGGCATCTGGTAGGTGCCCTCTGGGATGAAGATTCCAGAGGAAGGACCACGTAGCAATCTTTGTTGCTCTACAGTGTCTGCTGGTGACACCCAGGCAAACAGGGTCTGGAATGGACCCTTGGCAAACTGCAGCAGACCTGCAGAAAGGGGGTCCGGTTCTATAACCAGCATTGTACTCTATTCTGGAGGGGGAAGGAGCATGTCCTTTGAAAGATATCTAAAATTTCAATTGAGAAAATAAAGTCTAATTCCAGGAAATTTTATATTGTGTGTAAATATATATATAAATAATATAAATATATAATATATAACAATTATTAATTATATTATAATATGTAATATATTATCATAGTATACAAATATTATATTGTAACAATATATAATTGTATTGTTATATATATTGTAACAATATATAATATATATAAATGTATATATATTATATATTGTATGATATATCATACAATATATTATATATTATCATAGTATACAAATATTTATTATATTGTAACAATATATAATTATAATATGTAATATTTATTTTTAATTATATAAGATATAGTACATGTTATAATATATAAAATTATGAATGATTAATAGATATATATAATGTAGTATATATTATATATTAATTAATAATAATTATTATACTGTATTATGTATAATATAATACATATAACATATAATACATATACAAAACACAATATACAATTATCTGGAATTAGGTTTTCCTTAATTGACATTATATATATATATATATGTAAATTGTATGGAATAAATTATTAAGCTAACCAGAATAATATACAAAAAGCATGTGCTACATTAGGCATGTGCAATACCAACCCCCCATCCTTGACACCTAGTCTCTCAGGTCACTTATTTCAAGGAATCATTTCTAACTTGCTAAAATTGGCACATAAGCTATGTAGTAGATTAAATGATGGCCCTATAAAACTAATACAAAGTGAAAACAAGTGGAACCAGCATAACTTCAGAGGGGTAAAATCTCCCAGAAGCTCAGGTTAACAGGACAGGAAATCTGTCCCTTAGATGCTGATTAACTTTGCTTCATGCTCTAATAACTAATGCCATGCAACTCCAATCCACTAGCCCTGACAAATTTGACTACAATGCAAACTATCAGTCATGGCCAGAGAAGTTTCTATTCTAGAAATTGTGTATACATTAGCAAGATATTTTGGAAAGGGAACAATTTGTTTTTTATTTATTTTTTATTTTTGAGATGGAGTCTTGCTCTGTTGACCAGATTGGAGTACAGTGGCACAATCTCGATTCACTCCAGCCTCCACTTCCCGGGTTCAAGCAATTCTCCTGCCACAGCCTCTGGAGTAGCTGGGACTACAGGCACGTGCCGCCATGTCCAGCTAGGCATTGTATTTTTAGTAGAGACGGGGTTTCACCATGTTGGCCAGGATGGTCTCGAACTCCTGACCTTGTGATCCGCCCAACTCGGCCTCCCAAAGTGCTGGGATGACAGGCATGAGCCACCGCACCCAGCCTAAGGACATGATATTAAAAATGTCTTTCCTTCACCTATGTACTGGAGCCCATCACATTCAGTGTCCTTAAGGGTCTGGGTCATTTAATTCAATTTATTTTCTTTTTCTTAGCCTTTTCTTCTCTATTGACCTCTCTCAACAGTATTAAAACCAATACAAGTTTCTCCCATCTTTAAAATATAAAAATTTCCTTCACCTCTTTCGGACCCCCTGAAGCTATTCTCTTATCTGTCTCCTTCCCTTTACAACCAAGTGTCTGAAAGAAGTTGTCTGCAAAAAAATAGCTGTCTCCATTTTGCCACCCTCTGTTTGTGTTTCAGACAACTACAGTCTGGCTTCTGCCACCTCTGCTAGGCTGAAATTGTTGTAGATAAAATCACCATTGACTTCTTTGTTACTTCATTGAATGGAAATGTCTCAGCTCTAGTTTTAGTTAATCTCTGTTCAGAATTTGATGTGTTCATCAACCTTTCCTTACATTGTACTCTATTCTGGAGGGAGAAGGAGCATGTCACACCACAGCCTTCTTATTGTGTCTTTCTGAGACTCCTTACTAGAATTTTCTTTTGTTTTCCTCATGGTTACAACTTCTTTTTATTCTAATCACTTTCCCTCAGTGAACCTATTCATTCCCTGATCTTAAGTGAGTTAAATCTCTACTGTTTTTATTTTAATAATTTAAGCTATATTTCCAATGTAAGTTTTTCTCCTTATCTCCAGTCCACATATCTATGTATCTATGGAATTATAGCCTGATGGTAACACTGTACTACTATTAAATGTAAGAGTCATAATAATTGAGAACTCACTGTGGATGAGTCTATCTGATAAACCCATTTGATGAATTATCAGCCTTAAAAGATAGGTTCAAATATTAACTACCTTTAAAGATAAGTAAACTGAATATTAGATATTTAATAAATTACTCAATACATACTATTAGAATTTAGATGTGTCATACAATCCCATGCTGTTAGACACTTTTCATTCTGCTTGTAGTGATTAATATGCAATGGCTTCTCCACAAAATCTCAAATCCAACAGATCCTAAATTGAAATTTTCCATTTGATTTACTGTTGCAATCATTTGTAATTATTCATCAATTTATATACTCAAGAAATTGGACATTTTCTCTCACAGATCATATATAATAAATCATAAGTTTTGTAGCTTATCCTCTCTTAATACCTGAAATATATATCCCTAGCTCTCTATCTCACTGTTCAAAACACCATTAACCTGCCCAATAATCACTGCAGCAGCTTCCTAACTGGTGTCCCTGTTTCAGTTCATGACCCTTCCAATCCATTTTTCACAATGCAGTCTGAGTGATTTTCTGAAGTCAAATCTGATCATGTCACTTCCTTGCTTACTTAAAGCCTGTCAATGTCATTCCACTGCCTTCAGGATAAGATCCAAACTCCTTAGTAGGGCAAGCAAGGTCATTCATGACCCAGCATTTGTCTAAATCTGTGGCTTCTTTTATCCAAACTACTCACTTCATTCTAAGTTCCAACCATTGGTTACTATTTGTAGATCCCTAAACAGGCTGCACTTTATTTCACCTTTAAGATTTACAAAAAGATTCTCTTCTACTGCCTAACAATGTGACCTTCTCTCTCATGCGGTAGCTAACTGCATGTCATCCTTCATGATTCAGCTTAGATGTTAACTTCCTCTTGTAAGCCTTCGCTCTCTCCACAAGGTCCCCCTATGATCTCCCAGAGGATGTAATTATTACCCTGATCATAGAATTCATCATACTGCATCTTTTTTTTTTTTTTTTTTTTTTGCATCTTAATTATCCACTTTTTTTTTTTTTGCCTGACTGTCACTGAATTTTATGTCCCTTCAAGGATAGGCACCATGACTTTCTCTTAGCTTATTTTTCCCTAGAAGCAGGGTCTGAGAGAAAAATTCAAGTGCAATAATTTTGAAGGTGATCTTTCTTACCAACGACAGAGTAAAAAGAGAGACAAGGGAGGGAAAGTAATCAATAAACAGCTCATCAAGGACATTGCCACTCTGGGTTAGTGAAGCTTAACATGCTAGTGTAAAATATGTGCCTCAGGGTTACTCCAGCCTAGGAAAGAGTTACCATATTCACACACTCACAGCAGAGTAGCTGTGACTAATTGGAGGAGGGCTAGTATGTGCAACTAGCCTGATTGCAATGAAAGTTACAATTTTATCACTTAAAGTGCTACATCCTGGATAACCCCTCAGTCCCAGGCAAACCAGAGTAATCACCTAGTACCAACTCCCATCAGTTATGGTTAAAGGCAGCTAAGGGGAAGACAGGTGATTGAAGGAGTCGAGGATTGTTATGAATTCCGATACTTTTAGCCTGTTGTGTAGACAACAGGATAAACTCCAATGACCCAAAAGCCCCCAGGCAAAAAAAAAAAAAAAAAATGCAAGAGTTGACAGTTGAAGGTTGGCTCTTGTGTCAGATACAGATGGTGAATATGGGCCTCAACAGCACTGACTATTGCACAGGCTTATTTCCTGTTCTAGTCTACATACATCATAATATCTCCTTCATAATAGATGTTCTAAACTATTCATTAGGTAAGCGTTTTTAAAAAGAAGAAGTTTCTGACTCGTTCTTGTTTAGTCTATCCAGAAGCATCATTTTTTATGACTTAGTAAGTATTTCCTAGCTATTTTTGTAACGAATAAATGAATAGTAGAATAACAGCCTCACTGAGTGAAGTAGTGTCCTCTATTTTCTCATGTATGGGCGCTGTGGGCGAGCACACTATTTAATAATTCTTAATCAGTCCACATTAGGAGAGAGGAATGTTGCAACTTTCCTTCATCAGCCTCACAGCGGAGTAGCTGTGACTAATTGGAGGAGGGCCACCATGACCCAGTTTTGGAGCCCCAGCACTTCTGCAACATTTAAAATCTCACTGTGAGATGGTGGAGCACACGTTGAGCATTGCCATCTGACCTCCACTAATAATGGAAATCAGAGACAACTCTAGTCTCTAGAGCTATTCCTCTGTTGCTTCTCATGAGCATTTTCTGTGTTTTTCAAAAAGAAAAGGCACTAAAAGTGGAGGTGTGCGTGTGGGAGGGGCTGAGCCTTCAAATAGCTCCCTGAAATGCCATCTGAAACAGGAAGGAAGGGTTTGGAGGAA